>NW_027364543.1:0-210855 GCF_046119375.1 Phyllobates terribilis
CAGGAGAGTTCCAAATGTGTGTGGGTAGAATATATATCCCACGGGGGTAAAATTGAAAAAAGTTGAAAAAAATTTTTTTTTGGACTTAGTCATTTTTCTGGCGTTTATCAGACTTTAAGATAGGGGAAATGTCAGTGAGCATTCCCATTTCAGTTCCAGAGCGATTCGCCCAATGAGTCTTTGATATTTAGTCGTTTTCAGCCAATTTTCTGTATTTTTGAAAATTTCACTTTTTTGTGAAAATATCCACTAAATGAGGGAATAATATGTGTGAGGGTACCCCAGGAGAGTTCCAAATGTGTGTGGGTAGAATATATATCCCACGGGGGTAAAATTGAAAAAAGTTGAAAAAAATTTTTTTTTGGACTTAGTCATTTTTCCGGCGTTTATCAGACTTTCAGATAGGGAAAATGTCAGTGAGCGTTCCGATTTCAGTTCCAGAGCGATTCGCCCAATGAGTCCTTGATACTTAGTCGTTTTCAGCCAATTTTCTGGATTTTTGAAAATTTCACTTCTTTGTGAAAATATCCACTAAATGAGGGAATAATATGTGTGAGGGTACCCCAGGAGAGCTTCAAATGTGTGTGGGTAGAATATATATCCCACGGGGGTAAAATTGAAAAAAGTTGAAAAACATTTTTTTTTGGACTTAGTCATTTTTCCGGCGTTTATCAGACTTTCAGATAGGGAAAATGTCAGTGAGCGTTCCGATTTCAGTTCCAGAGCGATTCGCCCAATGAGTCCTTGATACTTAGTCGTTTTCAGCCAATTTTCTGGATTTTTGAAAATTTCACTTCTTTGTGAAAATATCCACTAAATGAGGGAATAATATGTGTGAGGGTACCCCAGGAGAGTTCCAAATGTGTGTGGGTAGAATATATATCCCACGGGGGTAAAATTGAAAAAAGTTGAAAAAAATTTTTTTTTGGACTTAGTCATTTTTCCGGCGTTTATCAGACTTTCAGATAGGGAAAATGTCAGTGAGCGTTCCGATTTCAGTTCCAGAGCGATTCGCCCAATGAGTCCTTGATACTTAGTCGTTTTCAGCCAATTTTCTGGATTTTTGAAAATTTCACTTCTTTGTGAAAATATCCACTAAATGAGGGAATAATATGTGTGAGGGTACCCCAGGAGAGTTCCAAATGTGTGTGGGTAGAATATATATCCCACGGGGGTAAAATTGAAAAAAGTTGAAAAAAATTTTTTTTTGGACTTAGTCATTTTTCCGGCGTTTATCAGACTTTCAGATAGGGAAAATGTCAGTGAGCGTTCCGATTTCAGTTCCAGAGCGATTCGCCCAATGAGTCTTTGATATTTAGTCGTTTTCAGCCAATTTTCTGGATTTTTGAAAATTTCACTTCTTTGTGAAAATATCCACTAAATGAGGGAATAATATGTGTGAGGGTACCCCAGGAGAGTTCCAAATGTGTGTGGGTAGAATATATATCCCACGGGGGTAAAATTGAAAAAAGTTGAAAAAAATTTTTTTTTGGACTTAGTCATTTTTCTGGCGTTTATCAGACTTTAAGATAGGGGAAATGTCAGTGAGCATTCCCATTTCAGTTCCAGAGCGATTCGCCCAATGAGTCTTTGATATTTAGTCGTTTTCAGCCAATTTTCTGTATTTTTGAAAATTTCACTTTTTTGTGAAAATATCCACTAAATGAGGGAATAATATGTGTGAGGGTACCCCAGGAGAGTTCCAAATGTGTGTGGGTAGAATATATATCCCACGGGGGTAAAATTGAAAAAAGTTGAAAAAAATTTTTTTTTGGACTTAGTCATTTTTCCGGCGTTTATCAGACTTTCAGATAGGGAAAATGTCAGTGAGCGTTCCGATTTCAGTTCCAGAGCGATTCGCCCAATGAGTCTTTGATATTTAGTCGTTTTCAGCCAATTTTCTGGATTTTTGAAAATTTCACTTCTTTGTGAAAATATCCACTAAATGAGGGAATAATATGTGTGAGGGTACCCCAGGAGAGTTCCAAATGTGTGTGGGTAGAATATATATCCCACGGGGGTAAAATTGAAAAAAGTTGAAAAAAATTTTTTTTTGGACTTAGTCATTTTTCTGGCGTTTATCAGACTTTCAGATAGGGAAAATGTCAGTGAGCGTTCCGATTTCAGTTCCAGAGCGATTCGCCCAATGAGTCTTTGATATTTAGTCGTTTTCAGCCAATTTTCTGTATTTTTGAAAATTTCACTTTTTTGTGAAAATATCCACTAAATGAGGGAATAATATGTGTGAGGGTACCCCAGGAGAGTTCCAAATGTGTGTGGGTAGAATATATATCCCACGGGGGTAAAATTGAAAAAAGTTGAAAAAAATTTTTTTTTGGACTTAGTCATTTTTCTGGCGTTTATCAGACTTTAAGATAGGGGAAATGTCAGTGAGCATTCCCATTTCAGTTCCAGAGCGATTCGCCCAATGAGTCTTTGATATTTAGTCGTTTTCAGCCAATTTTCTGTATTTTTGAAAATTTCACTTTTTTGTGAAAATATCCACTAAATGAGGGAATAATATGTGTGAGGGTACCCCAGGAGAGTTCCAAATGTGTGTGGGTAGAATATATATCCCACGGGGGTAAAATTGAAAAAAGTTGAAAAAAAATTTTTTTTTGGACTTAGTCATTTTTCCGGCGTTTATCAGACTTTCAGATAGGGAAAATGTCAGTGAGCGTTCCGATTTCAGTTCCAGAGCGATTCGCCCAATGAGTCCTTGATACTTAGTCGTTTTCAGCCAATTTTCTGGATTTTTGAAAATTTCACTTCTTTGTGAAAATATCCACTAAATGAGGGAATAATATGTGTGAGGGTACCCCAGGAGAGTTCCAAATGTGTGTGGGTAGAATATATATCCCACGGGGGTAAAATTGAAAAAAGTTGAAAAAAATTTTTTTTTGGACTTAGTCATTTTTCTGGCGTTTATCAGACTTTAAGATAGGGGAAATGTCAGTGAGCATTCCCATTTCAGTTCCAGAGCGATTCGCCCAATGAGTCTTTGATATTTAGTCGTTTTCAGCCAATTTTCTGTATTTTTGAAAATTTCACTTTTTTGTGAAAATATCCACTAAATGAGGGAATAATATGTGTGAGGGTACCCCAGGAGAGTTCCAAATGTGTGTGGGTAGAATATATATCCCACGGGGGTAAAATTGAAAAAAGTTGAAAAAAATTTTTTTTTGGACTTAGTCATTTTTCCGGCGTTTATCAGACTTTCAGATAGGGAAAATGTCAGTGAGCGTTCCGATTTCAGTTCCAGAGCGATTCGCCCAATGAGTCCTTGATACTTAGTCGTTTTCAGCCAATTTTCTGGATTTTTGAAAATTTCACTTCTTTGTGAAAATATCCACTAAATGAGGGAATAATATGTGTGAGGGTACCCCAGGAGAGCTTCAAATGTGTGTGGGTAGAATATATATCCCACGGGGGTAAAATTGAAAAAAGTTGAAAAACATTTTTTTTTGGACTTAGTCATTTTTCCGGCGTTTATCAGACTTTCAGATAGGGAAAATGTCAGTGAGCGTTCCGATTTCAGTTCCAGAGCGATTCGCCCAATGAGTCCTTGATACTTAGTCGTTTTCAGCCAATTTTCTGGATTTTTGAAAATTTCACTTCTTTGTGAAAATATCCACTAAATGAGGGAATAATATGTGTGAGGGTACCCCAGGAGAGTTCCAAATGTGTGTGGGTAGAATATATATCCCACGGGGGTAAAATTGAAAAAAGTTGAAAAAAATTTTTTTTTGGACTTAGTCATTTTTCCGGCGTTTATCAGACTTTCAGATAGGGAAAATGTCAGTGAGCGTTCCGATTTCAGTTCCAGAGCGATTCGCCCAATGAGTCCTTGATACTTAGTCGTTTTCAGCCAATTTTCTGGATTTTTGAAAATTTCACTTCTTTGTGAAAATATCCACTAAATGAGGGAATAATATGTGTGAGGGTACCCCAGGAGAGTTCCAAATGTGTGTGGGTAGAATATATATCCCACGGGGGTAAAATTGAAAAAAGTTGAAAAAAATTTTTTTTTGGACTTAGTCATTTTTCCGGCGTTTATCAGACTTTCAGATAGGGAAAATGTCAGTGAGCGTTCCGATTTCAGTTCCAGAGCGATTCGCCCAATGAGTCTTTGATATTTAGTCGTTTTCAGCCAATTTTCTGGATTTTTGAAAATTTCACTTCTTTGTGAAAATATCCACTAAATGAGGGAATAATATGTGTGAGGGTACCCCAGGAGAGTTCCAAATGTGTGTGGGTAGAATATATATCCCACGGGGGTAAAATTGAAAAAAGTTGAAAAAAATTTTTTTTTGGACTTAGTCATTTTTCTGGCGTTTATCAGACTTTAAGATAGGGGAAATGTCAGTGAGCATTCCCATTTCAGTTCCAGAGCGATTCGCCCAATGAGTCTTTGATATTTAGTCGTTTTCAGCCAATTTTCTGTATTTTTGAAAATTTCACTTTTTTGTGAAAATATCCACTAAATGAGGGAATAATATGTGTGAGGGTACCCCAGGAGAGTTCCAAATGTGTGTGGGTAGAATATATATCCCACGGGGGTAAAATTGAAAAAAGTTGAAAAAAATTTTTTTTTGGACTTAGTCATTTTTCCGGCGTTTATCAGACTTTCAGATAGGGAAAATGTCAGTGAGCGTTCCGATTTCAGTTCCAGAGCGATTCGCCCAATGAGTCCTTGATACTTAGTCGTTTTCAGCCAATTTTCTGGATTTTTGAAAATTTCACTTCTTTGTGAAAATATCCACTAAATGAGGGAATAATATGTGTGAGGGTACCCCAGGAGAGTTCCAAATGTGTGTGGGTAGAATATATATCCCACGGGGGTAAAATTGAAAAAAGTTTAAAAAATTTTTTTTTTGGACTTAGTCATTTTTCTGGCGTTTATCAGACTTTAAGATAGGGGAAATGTCAGTGAGCATTCCCATTTCAGTTCCAGAGCGATTCGCCCAATGAGTCTTTGATATTTAGTCGTTTTCAGCCAATTTTCTGTATTTTTGAAAATTTCACTTTTTTGTGAAAATATCCACTAAATGAGGGAATAATATGTGTGAGGGTACCCCAGGAGAGTTCCAAATGTGTGTGGGTAGAATATATATCCCACGGGGGTAAAATTGAAAAAAGTTTAAAAAAATTTTTTTTTGGACTTAGTCATTTTTCCGGCGTTTATCAGACTTTCAGATAGGGAAAATGTCAGTGAGCGTTCCGATTTCAGTTCCAGAGCGATTCGCCCAATGAGTCCTTGATACTTAGTCGTTTTCAGCCAATTTTCTGGATTTTTGAAAATTTCACTTCTTTGTGAAAATATCCACTAAATGAGGGAATAATATGTGTGAGGGTACCCCAGGAGAGTTCCAAATGTGTGTGGGTAGAATATATATCCCACGGGGGTAAAATTGAAAAAAGTTGAAAAAAATTTTTTTTTGGACTTAGTCATTTTTCTGGCGTTTATCAGACTTTAAGATAGGGGAAATGTCAGTGAGCATTCCCATTTCAGTTCCAGAGCGATTCGCCCAATGAGTCTTTGATATTTAGTCGTTTTCAGCCAATTTTCTGTATTTTTGAAAATTTCACTTTTTTGTGAAAATATCCACTAAATGAGGGAATAATATGTGTGAGGGTACCCCAGGAGAGTTCCAAATGTGTGTGGGTAGAATATATATCCCACGGGGGTAAAATTGAAAAAAGTTGAAAAAAATTTTTTTTTGGACTTAGTCATTTTTCCGGCGTTTATCAGACTTTCAGATAGGGAAAATGTCAGTGAGCGTTCCGATTTCAGTTCCAGAGCGATTCGCCCAATGAGTCCTTGATACTTAGTCGTTTTCAGCCAATTTTCTGGATTTTTGAAAATTTCACTTCTTTGTGAAAATATCCACTAAATGAGGGAATAATATGTGTGAGGGTACCCCAGGAGAGCTTCAAATGTGTGTGGGTAGAATATATATCCCACGGGGGTAAAATTGAAAAAAGTTGAAAAACATTTTTTTTTGGACTTAGTCATTTTTCCGGCGTTTATCAGACTTTCAGATAGGGAAAATGTCAGTGAGCGTTCCGATTTCAGTTCCAGAGCGATTCGCCCAATGAGTCCTTGATACTTAGTCGTTTTCAGCCAATTTTCTGGATTTTTGAAAATTTCACTTCTTTGTGAAAATATCCACTAAATGAGGGAATAATATGTGTGAGGGTACCCCAGGAGAGTTCCAAATGTGTGTGGGTAGAATATATATCCCACGGGGGTAAAATTGAAAAAAGTTGAAAAAAATTTTTTTTTGGACTTAGTCATTTTTCCGGCGTTTATCAGACTTTCAGATAGGGAAAATGTCAGTGAGCGTTCCGATTTCAGTTCCAGAGCGATTCGCCCAATGAGTCTTTGATATTTAGTCGTTTTCAGCCAATTTTCTGGATTTTTGAAAATTTCACTTCTTTGTGAAAATATCCACTAAATGAGGGAATAATATGTGTGAGGGTACCCCAGGAGAGTTCCAAATGTGTGTGGGTAGAATATATATCCCACGGGGGTAAAATTGAAAAAAGTTGAAAAAAATTTTTTTTTGGACTTAGTCATTTTTCTGGCGTTTATCAGACTTTAAGATAGGGGAAATGTCAGTGAGCATTCCCATTTCAGTTCCAGAGCGATTCGCCCAATGAGTCTTTGATATTTAGTCGTTTTCAGCCAATTTTCTGTATTTTTGAAAATTTCACTTTTTTGTGAAAATATCCACTAAATGAGGGAATAATATGTGTGAGGGTACCCCAGGAGAGTTCCAAATGTGTGTGGGTAGAATATATATCCCACGGGGGTAAAATTGAAAAAAGTTGAAAAAAATTTTTTTTTGGACTTAGTCATTTTTCCGGCGTTTATCAGACTTTCAGATAGGGAAAATGTCAGTGAGCGTTCCGATTTCAGTTCCAGAGCGATTCGCCCAATGAGTCCTTGATACTTAGTCGTTTTCAGCCAATTTTCTGGATTTTTGAAAATTTCACTTCTTTGTGAAAATATCCACTAAATGAGGGAATAATATGTGTGAGGGTACCCCAGGAGAGTTCCAAATGTGTGTGGGTAGAATATATATCCCACGGGGGTAAAATTGAAAAAAGTTTAAAAAATTTTTTTTTTGGACTTAGTCATTTTTCTGGCGTTTATCAGACTTTAAGATAGGGGAAATGTCAGTGAGCATTCCCATTTCAGTTCCAGAGCGATTCGCCCAATGAGTCTTTGATATTTAGTCGTTTTCAGCCAATTTTCTGTATTTTTGAAAATTTCACTTTTTTGTGAAAATATCCACTAAATGAGGGAATAATATGTGTGAGGGTACCCCAGGAGAGTTCCAAATGTGTGTGGGTAGAATATATATCCCACGGGGGTAAAATTGAAAAAAGTTTAAAAAAATTTTTTTTTGGACTTAGTCATTTTTCCGGCGTTTATCAGACTTTCAGATAGGGAAAATGTCAGTGAGCGTTCCGATTTCAGTTCCAGAGCGATTCGCCCAATGAGTCCTTGATACTTAGTCGTTTTCAGCCAATTTTCTGGATTTTTGAAAATTTCACTTCTTTGTGAAAATATCCACTAAATGAGGGAATAATATGTGTGAGGGTACCCCAGGAGAGTTCCAAATGTGTGTGGGTAGAATATATATCCCACGGGGGTAAAATTGAAAAAAGTTGAAAAAAATTTTTTTTTGGACTTAGTCATTTTTCTGGCGTTTATCAGACTTTAAGATAGGGGAAATGTCAGTGAGCATTCCCATTTCAGTTCCAGAGCGATTCGCCCAATGAGTCTTTGATATTTAGTCGTTTTCAGCCAATTTTCTGTATTTTTGAAAATTTCACTTTTTTGTGAAAATATCCACTAAATGAGGGAATAATATGTGTGAGGGTACCCCAGGAGAGTTCCAAATGTGTGTGGGTAGAATATATATCCCACGGGGGTAAAATTGAAAAAAGTTGAAAAAAATTTTTTTTTGGACTTAGTCATTTTTCCGGCGTTTATCAGACTTTCAGATAGGGAAAATGTCAGTGAGCGTTCCGATTTCAGTTCCAGAGCGATTCGCCCAATGAGTCCTTGATACTTAGTCGTTTTCAGCCAATTTTCTGGATTTTGAAAATTTCACTTCTTTGTGAAAATATCCACTAAATGAGGGAATAATATGTGTGAGGGTACCCCAGGAGAGTTCCAAATGTGTGTGGGTAGAATATATATCCCACGGGGGTAAAATTGAAAAAAGTTGAAAAAAATTTTTTTTTGGACTTAGTCATTTTTCTGGCGTTTATCAGACTTTAAGATAGGGGAAATGTCAGTGAGCATTCCCATTTCAGTTCCAGAGCGATTCGCCCAATGAGTCTTTGATATTTAGTCGTTTTCAGCCAATTTTCTGGATTTTTGAAAATTTCACTTTTTTGTGAAAATATCCACTAAATGAGGGAATAATATGTGTGAGGGTACCCCAGGAGAGTTCCAAATGTGTGTGGGTAGAATATATATCCCACGGGGGTAAAATTGAAAAAAGTTGAAAAAAATTTTTTTTTTGGACTTAGTCATTTTTCCGGCGTTTATCAGACTTTCAGATAGGGAAAATGTCAGTGAGCGTTCCGATTTCAGTTCCAGAGCGATTCGCCCAATGAGTCCTTGATACTTAGTCGTTTTCAGCCAATTTTCTGGATTTTTGAAAATTTCACTTTTTTGTGAAAATATCCACTAAATGAGGGAATAATATGTGTGAGGGTACCCCAGGAGAGTTCCAAATGTGTGTGGGTAGAATATATATCCCACGGGGGTAAAATTGAAAGAAGTTGAAAAAAATTTTTTTTTGGACTTAGTCATTTTTCCGGCGTTTATCAGACTTTCAGATAGGGAAAATGTCAGTGAGCGTTCCGATTTCAGTTCCAGAGCGATTCGCCCAATGAGTCCTTGATACTTAGTCGTTTTCAGCCAATTTTCTGGATTTTTGAAAATTTCACTTCTTTGTGAAAATATCCACTAAATGAGGGAATAATATGTGTGAGGGTACCCCAGGAGAGTTCCAAATGTGTGTGGGTAGAATATATATCCCACGGGGGTAAAATTGAAAAAAGTTGAAAAAAATTTTTTTTTGGACTTAGTCATTTTTCTGGCGTTTATCAGACTTTAAGATAGGGGAAATGTCAGTGAGCATTCCCATTTCAGTTCCAGAGTGATTCGCCCAATGAGTCTTTGATATTTAGTCGTTTTCAGCCAATTTTCTGGATTTTTGAAAATTTCACTTTTTTGTGAAAATATCCACTAAATGAGGGAATAATATGTGTGAGGGTACCCCAGGAGAGTTCCAAATGTGTGTGGGTAGAATATATATCCCACGGGGGTAAAATTGAAAAAAGTTGAAAAAAATTTTTTTTTGGACTTAGTCATTTTTCCGGCGTTTATCAGACTTTCAGATAGGGAAAATGTCAGTGAGCGTTCCGATTTCAGTTCCAGAGCGATTCGCCCAATGAGTCCTTGATACTTAGTCGTTTTCAGCCAATTTTCTGGATTTTTGAAAATTTCACTTCTTTGTGAAAATATCCACTAAATGAGGGAATAATATGTGTGAGGGTACCCCAGGAGAGTTCCAAATGTGTGTGGGTAGAATATATATCCCACGGGGGTAAAATTGAAAAAAGTTGAAAAAAATTTTTTTTTGGACTTAGTCATTTTTCCGGCGTTTATCAGACTTTCAGATAGGGAAAATGTCAGTGAGCGTTCCGATTTCAGTTCCAGAGCGATTCGCCCAATGAGTCCTTGATACTTAGTCGTTTTCAGCCAATTTTCTGGATTTTTGAAAATTTCACTTCTTTGTGAAAATATCCACTAAATGAGGGAATAATATGTGTGAGGGTACCCCAGGAGAGTTCCAAATGTGTGTGGGTAGAATATATATCCCACGGGGGTAAAATTGAAAAAAGTTGAAAAAAATTTTTTTTTGGACTTAGTCATTTTTCTGGCGTTTATCAGACTTTAAGATAGGGGAAATGTCAGTGAGCATTCCCATTTCAGTTCCAGAGCGATTCGCCCAATGAGTCTTTGATATTTAGTCGTTTTCAGCCAATTTTCTGGATTTTTGAAAATTTCACTTTTTTGTGAAAATATCCACTAAATGAGGGAATAATATGTGTGAGGGTACCCCAGGAGAGTTCCAAATGTGTGTGGGTAGAATATATATCCCACGGGGGTAAAATTGAAAGAAGTTGAAAAAAATTTTTTTTTGGACTTAGTCATTTTTCCGGCGTTTATCAGACTTTCAGATAGGGAAAATGTCAGTGAGCGTTCCGATTTCAGTTCCAGAGCGATTCGCCCAATGAGTCCTTGATACTTAGTCGTTTTCAGCCAATTTTCTGGATTTTTGAAAATTTCACTTCTTTGTGAAAATATCCACTAAATGAGGGAATAATATGTGTGAGGGTACCCCAGGAGAGTTCCAAATGTGTGTGGGTAGAATATATATCCCACGGGGGTAAAATTGAAAAAAGTTGAAAAAAATTTTTTTTTGGACTTAGTCATTTTTCTGGCGTTTATCAGACTTTAAGATAGGGGAAATGTCAGTGAGCATTCCCATTTCAGTTCCAGAGCGATTCGCCCAATGAGTCTTTGATATTTAGTCGTTTTCAGCCAATTTTCTGGATTTTTGAAAATTTCACTTTTTTGTGAAAATATCTACTAAATGAGGGAATAATATGTGTGAGGGTACCCCAGGAGAGTTCCAAATGTGTGTGGGTAGAATATATATCCCACGGGGGTAAAATTGAAAAAAGTTGAAAAAAATTTTTTTTTGGACTTAGTCATTTTTCCGGCGTTTATCAGACTTTCAGATAGGGAAAATGTCAGTGAGCATTCCGATTTCAGTTCCAGAGCGTTTCGCCCAATGAGTCTTTGATATTTAGTCGTTTTCAGCCAATTCTCTGGATTTTTGAAAATTTCACTTTTTTGTGAAAATATCCACTAAATGAGGGAATAATATGTGTGAGGGTACCCCAGGAGAGTTCCAAATGTGTGTGGGTAGAATATATATCCCACGGGGGTAAAATTGAAAGAAGTTGAAAAAAATTTTTTTTTGGACTTAGTCATTTTTCCGGCGTTTATCAGACTTTCAGATAGGGAAAATGTCAGTGAGCGTTCCGATTTCAGTTCCAGAGCGATTCGCCCAATGAGTCCTTGATACTTAGTCGTTTTCAGCCAATTTTCTGGATTTTTGAAAATTTCACTTCTTTGTGAAAATATCCACTAAATGAGGGAATAATATGTGTGAGGGTACCCCAGGAGAGTTCCAAATGTGTGTGGGTAGAATATATATCCCACGGGGGTAAAATTGAAAAAAGTTGAAAAAAATTTTTTTTTGGACTTAGTCATTTTTCTGGCGTTTATCAGACTTTAAGATAGGGGAAATGTCAGTGAGCATTCCCATTTCAGTTCCAGAGCGATTCGCCCAATGAGTCTTTGATATTTAGTCGTTTTCAGCCAATTTTCTGGATTTTTGAAAATTTCACTTCTTTGTGAAAATATCCACTAAATGAGGGAATAATATGTGTGAGGGTACCCCAGGAGAGTTCCAAATGTGTGTGGGTAGAATATATATCCCACGGGGGTAAAATTGAAAAAAGTTGAAAAAAATTTTTTTTTGGACTTAGTCATTTTTCCGGCGTTTATCAGACTTTCAGATAGGGAAAATGTCAGTGAGCGTTCCGATTTCAGTTCCAGAGCGATTCGCCCAATGAGTCCTTGATACTTAGTCGTTTTCAGCCAATTTTCTGGATTTTTGAAAATTTCACTTCTTTGTGAAAATATCCACTAAATGAGGGAATAATATGTGTGAGGGTACCCCAGGAGAGTTCCAAATGTGTGTGGGTAGAATATATATCCCACGGCGGTAAAATTGAAAAAAGTTGAAAAAAATTTTTTTTTGGACTTAGTCATTTTTCCGGCGTTTATCAGACTTTCAGATAGGGAAAATGTCAGTGAGCGTTCCGATTTCAGTTCCAGAGCGATTCGCCCAATGAGTCCTTGATACTTAGTCGTTTTCAGCCAATTTTCTGGATTTTTGAAAATTTCACTTCTTTGTGAAAATATCAACTAAATGAGGGAATAATATGTGTGAGGGTACCCCAGGAGAGTTCCAAATGTGTGTGGGTAGAATATATATCCCACGGGGGTAAAATTGAAAAAAGTTTAAAAAAATTTTTTTTTGGACTTAGTCATTTTTCTGGCGTTTATCAGACTTTAAGATAGGGGAAATGTCAGTGAGCATTCCCATTTCAGTTCCAGAGCGATTCGCCCAATGAGTCTTTGATATTTAGTCGTTTTCAGCCAATTTTCTGTATTTTTGAAAATTTCACTTTTTTGTGAAAATATCCACTAAATGAGGGAATAATATGTGTGAGGGTACCCCAGGAGAGTTCCAAATGTGTGTGGGTAGAATATATATCCCACGGGGGTAAAATTGAAAAAAGTTTAAAAAAATTTTTTTTTGGACTTAGTCATTTTTCCGGCGTTTATCAGACTTTCAGATAGGGAAAATGTCAGTGAGCGTTCCGATTTTAGTTCCAGAGCGATTCGCCCAATGAGTCCTTGATACTTAGTCGTTTTCAGCCAATTTTCTGGATTTTTGAAAATTTCACTTCTTTGTGAAAATATCCACTAAATGAGGGAATAATATGTGTGAGGGTACCCCAGGAGAGTTCCAAATGTGTGTGGGTAGAATATATATCCCACGGGGGTAAAATTGAAAAAAGTTGAAAAAAATTTTTTTTTGGACTTAGTCATTTTTCTGGCGTTTATCAGACTTTAAGATAGGGGAAATGTCAGTGAGCATTCCCATTTCAGTTCCAGAGCGATTCGCCCAATGAGTCTTTGATATTTAGTCGTTTTCAGCCAATTTTCTGGATTTTTGAAAATTTCACTTTTTTGTGAAAATATCTACTAAATGAGGGAATAATATGTGTGAGGGTACCCCAGGAGAGTTCCAAATGTGTGTGGGTAGAATATATATCCCACGGGGGTAAAATTGAAAAAAGTTGAAAAAAATTTTTTTTTGGACTTAGTCATTTTTCCGGCGTTTATCAGACTTTCAGATAGGGAAAATGTCAGTGAGCATTCCGATTTCAGTTCCAGAGCGTTTCGCCCAATGAGTCTTTGATATTTAGTCGTTTTCAGCCAATTCTCTGGATTTTTGAAAATTTCACTTTTTTGTGAAAATATCCACTAAATGAGGGAATAATATGTGTGAGGGTACCCCAGGAGAGTTCCAAATGTGTGTGGGTAGAATATATATCCCACGGGGGTAAAATTGAAAGAAGTTGAAAAAAATTTTTTTTTGGACTTAGTCATTTTTCCGGCGTTTATCAGACTTTCAGATAGGGAAAATGTCAGTGAGCGTTCCGATTTCAGTTCCAGAGCGATTCGCCCAATGAGTCCTTGATACTTAGTCGTTTTCAGCCAATTTTCTGGATTTTTGAAAATTTCACTTCTTTGTGAAAATATCCACTAAATGAGGGAATAATATGTGTGAGGGTACCCCAGGAGAGTTCCAAATGTGTGTGGGTAGAATATATATCCCACGGGGGTAAAATTGAAAAAAGTTGAAAAAAATTTTTTTTTGGACTTAGTCATTTTTCTGGCGTTTATCAGACTTTAAGATAGGGGAAATGTCAGTGAGCATTCCCATTTCAGTTCCAGAGCGATTCGCCCAATGAGTCTTTGATATTTAGTCGTTTTCAGCCAATTTTCTGGATTTTTGAAAATTTCACTTCTTTGTGAAAATATCCACTAAATGAGGGAATAATATGTGTGAGGGTACCCCAGGAGAGTTCCAAATGTGTGTGGGTAGAATATATATCCCACGGGGGTAAAATTGAAAAAAGTTGAAAAAAATTTTTTTTTGGACTTAGTCATTTTTCCGGCGTTTATCAGACTTTCAGATAGGGAAAATGTCAGTGAGCGTTCCGATTTCAGTTCCAGAGCGATTCGCCCAATGAGTCCTTGATACTTAGTCGTTTTCAGCCAATTTTCTGGATTTTTGAAAATTTCACTTCTTTGTGAAAATATCCACTAAATGAGGGAATAATATGTGTGAGGGTACCCCAGGAGAGTTCCAAATGTGTGTGGGTAGAATATATATCCCACGGCGGTAAAATTGAAAAAAGTTGAAAAAAATTTTTTTTTGGACTTAGTCATTTTTCCGGCGTTTATCAGACTTTCAGATAGGGAAAATGTCAGTGAGCGTTCCGATTTCAGTTCCAGAGCGATTCGCCCAATGAGTCCTTGATACTTAGTCGTTTTCAGCCAATTTTCTGGATTTTTGAAAATTTCACTTCTTTGTGAAAATATCAACTAAATGAGGGAATAATATGTGTGAGGGTACCCCAGGAGAGTTCCAAATGTGTGTGGGTAGAATATATATCCCACGGGGGTAAAATTGAAAAAAGTTTAAAAAAATTTTTTTTTGGACTTAGTCATTTTTCTGGCGTTTATCAGACTTTAAGATAGGGGAAATGTCAGTGAGCATTCCCATTTCAGTTCCAGAGCGATTCGCCCAATGAGTCTTTGATATTTAGTCGTTTTCAGCCAATTTTCTGTATTTTTGAAAATTTCACTTTTTTGTGAAAATATCCACTAAATGAGGGAATAATATGTGTGAGGGTACCCCAGGAGAGTTCCAAATGTGTGTGGGTAGAATATATATCCCACGGGGGTAAAATTGAAAAAAGTTTAAAAAAATTTTTTTTTGGACTTAGTCATTTTTCCGGCGTTTATCAGACTTTCAGATAGGGAAAATGTCAGTGAGCGTTCCGATTTTAGTTCCAGAGCGATTCGCCCAATGAGTCCTTGATACTTAGTCGTTTTCAGCCAATTTTCTGGATTTTTGAAAATTTCACTTCTTTGTGAAAATATCCACTAAATGAGGGAATAATATGTGTGAGGGTACCCCAGGAGAGTTCCAAATGTGTGTGGGTAGAATATATATCCCACGGCGGTAAAATTGAAAAAAGTTGAAAAAAATTTTTTTTTGGACTTAGTCATTTTTCCGGCGTTTATCAGACTTTCAGATAGGGAAAATGTCAGTGAGCGTTCCGATTTCAGTTCCAGAGCGATTCGCCCAATGAGTCCTTGATACTTAGTCGTTTTCAGCCAATTTTCTGGATTTTTGAAAATTTCACTTCTTTGTGAAAATATCCACTAAATGAGGGAATAATATGTGTGAGGGTACCCCAGGAGAGTTCCAAATGTGTGTGGGTAGAATATATATCCCACGGGGGTAAAATTGAAAAAAGTTGAAAAAAATTTTTTTTTGGACTTAGTCATTTTTCTGGCGTTTATCAGACTTTAAGATAGGGGAAATGTCAGTGAGCATTCCCATTTCAGTTCCAGAGCGATTCGCCCAATGAGTCTTTGATATTTAGTCGTTTTCAGCCAATTTTCTGTATTTTTGAAAATTTCACTTTTTTGTGAAAATATCCACTAAATGAGGGAATAATATGTGTGAGGGTACCCCAGGAGAGTTCCAAATGTGTGTGGGTAGAATATATATCCCACGGGGGTAAAATTGAAAAAAGTTGAAAAAAATTTTTTTTTGGACTTAGTCATTTTTCCGGCGTTTATCAGACTTTCAGATAGGGAAAATGTCAGTGAGCGTTCCGATTTCAGTTCCAGAGCGATTCGCCCAATGAGTCCTTGATACTTAGTCGTTTTCAGCCAATTTTCTGGATTTTTGAAAATTTCACTTCTTTGTGAAAATATCCACTAAATGAGGGAATAATATGTGTGAGGGTACCCCAGGAGAGTTCCAAATGTGTGTGGGTAGAATATATATCCCACGGGGGTAAAATTGAAAAAAGTTTAAAAAATTTTTTTTTTGGACTTAGTCATTTTTCTGGCGTTTATCAGACTTTAAGATAGGGGAAATGTCAGTGAGCATTCCCATTTCAGTTCCAGAGCGATTCGCCCAATGAGTCTTTGATATTTAGTCGTTTTCAGCCAATTTTCTGTATTTTTGAAAATTTCACTTTTTTGTGAAAATATCCACTAAATGAGGGAATAATATGTGTGAGGGTACCCCAGGAGAGTTCCAAATGTGTGTGGGTAGAATATATATCCCACGGGGGTAAAATTGAAAAAAGTTTAAAAAAATTTTTTTTTGGACTTAGTCATTTTTCCGGCGTTTATCAGACTTTCAGATAGGGAAAATGTCAGTGAGCGTTCCGATTTTAGTTCCAGAGCGATTCGCCCAATGAGTCCTTGATACTTAGTCGTTTTCAGCCAATTTTCTGGATTTTTGAAAATTTCACTTCTTTGTGAAAATATCCACTAAATGAGGGAATAATATGTGTGAGGGTACCCCAGGAGAGCTTCAAATGTGTGTGGGTAGAATATATATCCCACGGGGGTAAAATTGAAAAAAGTTGAAAAACATTTTTTTTTGGACTTAGTCATTTTTCCGGCGTTTATCAGACTTTCAGATAGGGAAAATGTCAGTGAGCGTTCCGATTTCAGTTCCAGAGCGATTCGCCCAATGAGTCCTTGATACTTAGTCGTTTTCAGCCAATTTTCTGGATTTTTGAAAATTTCACTTCTTTGTGAAAATATCCACTAAATGAGGGAATAATATGTGTGAGGGTACCCCAGGAGAGTTCCAAATGTGTGTGGGTAGAATATATATCCCACGGGGGTAAAATTGAAAAAAGTTGAAAAAATTTTTTTTTTGGACTTAGTCATTTTTCCGGCGTTTATCAGACTTTCAGATAGGGAAAATGTCAGTGAGCGTTCCGATTTCAGTTCCAGAGCGATTCGCTCAATGAGTCCTTGATACATAGTCGTTTTCAGCCAATTTTCTGGATTTTTGAAAATTTCACTTCTTTGTGAAAATATCCACTAAATGAGGGAATAATATGTGTGAGGGTACCCCAGGAGAGTTCCAAATGTGTGTGGGTAGAATATATATCCCACGGGGGTAAAATTGAAAGAAGTTGAAAAAAAATTTTTTTTGGACTTAGTCATTTTTCCGGCGTTTATCAGACTTTCAGATAGGGAAAATGTCAGTGAGCATTCCCATTTCAGTTCCAGAGCGATTCGCCCAATGAGTCTTTGATATTTAGTCGTTTTCAGCCAATTTTCTGGATTTTTGAAAATTTCACTTCTTTGTGAAAATATCCACTAAATGAGGGAATAATATGTGTGAGGGTACCCCAGGAGAGTTCCAAATGTGTGTGGGTAGAATATATATCCCACGGGGGTAAAATTGAAAAAAGTTGAAAAAAATTTTTTTTTGGACTTAGTCATTTTTCTGGCGTTTATCAGACTTTAAGATAGGGGAAATGTCAGTGAGCATTCCCATTTCAGTTCCAGAGCGATTCGCCCAATGAGTCTTTGATATTTAGTCGTTTTCAGCCAATTTTCTGGATTTTTGAAAATTTCACTTCTTTGTGAAAATATCCACTAAATGAGGGAATAATATGTGTGAGGGTACCCCAGGAGAGTTCCAAATGTGTGTGGGTAGAATATATATCCCACGGGGGTAAAATTGAAAAAAGTTGAAAAAAATTTTTTTTTGGACTTAGTCATTTTTCTGGCGTTTATCAGACTTTCAGATAGGGAAAATGTCAGTGAGCGTTCCGATTTCAGTTCCAGAGCGATTCGCCCAATGAGTCTTTGATATTTAGTCGTTTTCAGCCAATTTTCTGTATTTTTGAAAATTTCACTTTTTTGTGAAAATATCCACTAAATGAGGGAATAATATGTGTGAGGGTACCCCAGGAGAGTTCCAAATGTGTGTGGGTAGAATATATATCCCACGGGGGTAAAATTGAAAAAAGTTGAAAAAAATTTTTTTTTGGACTTAGTCATTTTTCTGGCGTTTATCAGACTTTAAGATAGGGGAAATGTCAGTGAGCATTCCCATTTCAGTTCCAGAGCGATTCGCCCAATGAGTCTTTGATATTTAGTCGTTTTCAGCCAATTTTCTGTATTTTTGAAAATTTCACTTTTTTGTGAAAATATCCACTAAATGAGGGAATAATATGTGTGAGGGTACCCCAGGAGAGTTCCAAATGTGTGTGGGTAGAATATATATCCCACGGGGGTAAAATTGAAAAAAGTTGAAAAAAAATTTTTTTTTGGACTTAGTCATTTTTCCGGCGTTTATCAGACTTTCAGATAGGGAAAATGTCAGTGAGCGTTCCGATTTCAGTTCCAGAGCGATTCGCCCAATGAGTCCTTGATACTTAGTAGTTTTCAGCCAATTTTCTGGATTTTTGAAAATTTCACTTCTTTGTGAAAATATCCACTAAATGAGGGAATAATATGTGTGAGGGTACCCCAGGAGAGCTTCAAATGTGTGTGGGTAGAATATATATCCCACGGGGGTAAAATTGAAAAAAGTTGAAAAACATTTTTTTTTGGACTTAGTCATTTTTCCGGCGTTTATCAGACTTTCAGATAGGGAAAATGTCAGTGAGCGTTCCGATTTCAGTTCCAGAGCGATTCGCCCAATGAGTCCTTGATACTTAGTCGTTTTCAGCCAATTTTCTGGATTTTTGAAAATTTCACTTCTTTGTGAAAATATCCACTAAATGAGGGAATAATATGTGTGAGGGTACCCCAGGAGAGTTCCAAATGTGTGTGGGTAGAATATATATCCCACGGGGGTAAAATTGAAAAAAGTTGAAAAAAATTTTTTTTTGGACTTAGTCATTTTTCCGGCGTTTATCAGACTTTCAGATAGGGAAAATGTCAGTGAGCGTTCCGATTTCAGTTCCAGAGCGATTCGCCCAATGAGTCCTTGATACTTAGTCGTTTTCAGCCAATTTTCTGGATTTTTGAAAATTTCACTTCTTTGTGAAAATATCCACTAAATGAGGGAATAATATGTGTGAGGGTACCCCAGGAGAGTTCCAAATGTGTGTGGGTAGAATATATATCCCACGGGGGTAAAATTGAAAAAAGTTGAAAAAAATTTTTTTTTGGACTTAGTCATTTTTCCGGCGTTTATCAGACTTTCAGATAGGGAAAATGTCAGTGAGCGTTCCGATTTCAGTTCCAGAGCGATTCGCCCAATGAGTCTTTGATATTTAGTCGTTTTCAGCCAATTTTCTGGATTTTTGAAAATTTCACTTCTTTGTGAAAATATCCACTAAATGAGGGAATAATATGTGTGAGGGTACCCCAGGAGAGTTCCAAATGTGTGTGGGTAGAATATATATCCCACGGGGGTAAAATTGAAAAAAGTTGAAAAAAATTTTTTTTTGGACTTAGTCATTTTTCTGGCGTTTATCAGACTTTAAGATAGGGGAAATGTCAGTGAGCATTCCCATTTCAGTTCCAGAGCGATTCGCCCAATGAGTCTTTGATATTTAGTCGTTTTCAGCCAATTTTCTGTATTTTTGAAAATTTCACTTTTTTGTGAAAATATCCACTAAATGAGGGAATAATATGTGTGAGGGTACCCCAGGAGAGTTCCAAATGTGTGTGGGTAGAATATATATCCCACGGGGGTAAAATTGAAAAAAGTTGAAAAAAATTTTTTTTTGGACTTAGTCATTTTTCCGGCGTTTATCAGACTTTCAGATAGGGAAAATGTCAGTGAGCGTTCCGATTTCAGTTCCAGAGCGATTCGCCCAATGAGTCCTTGATACTTAGTCGTTTTCAGCCAATTTTCTGGATTTTTGAAAATTTCACTTCTTTGTGAAAATATCCACTAAATGAGGGAATAATATGTGTGAGGGTACCCCAGGAGAGTTCCAAATGTGTGTGGGTAGAATATATATCCCACGGGGGTAAAATTGAAAAAAGTTTAAAAAATTTTTTTTTTGGACTTAGTCATTTTTCTGGCGTTTATCAGACTTTAAGATAGGGGAAATGTCAGTGAGCATTCCCATTTCAGTTCCAGAGCGATTCGCCCAATGAGTCTTTGATATTTAGTCGTTTTCAGCCAATTTTCTGTATTTTTGAAAATTTCACTTTTTTGTGAAAATATCCACTAAATGAGGGAATAATATGTGTGAGGGTACCCCAGGAGAGTTCCAAATGTGTGTGGGTAGAATATATATCCCACGGGGGTAAAATTGAAAAAAGTTTAAAAAAATTTTTTTTTGGACTTAGTCATTTTTCCGGCGTTTATCAGACTTTCAGATAGGGAAAATGTCAGTGAGCGTTCCGATTTCAGTTCCAGAGCGATTCGCCCAATGAGTCCTTGATACTTAGTCGTTTTCAGCCAATTTTCTGGATTTTTGAAAATTTCACTTCTTTGTGAAAATATCCACTAAATGAGGGAATAATATGTGTGAGGGTACCCCAGGAGAGTTCCAAATGTGTGTGGGTAGAATATATATCCCACGGGGGTAAAATTGAAAAAAGTTGAAAAAAATTTTTTTTTGGACTTAGTCATTTTTCTGGCGTTTATCAGACTTTAAGATAGGGGAAATGTCAGTGAGCATTCCCATTTCAGTTCCAGAGCGATTCGCCCAATGAGTCTTTGATATTTAGTCGTTTTCAGCCAATTTTCTGTATTTTTGAAAATTTCACTTTTTTGTGAAAATATCCACTAAATGAGGGAATAATATGTGTGAGGGTACCCCAGGAGAGTTCCAAATGTGTGTGGGTAGAATATATATCCCACGGGGGTAAAATTGAAAAAAGTTGAAAAAAATTTTTTTTTGGACTTAGTCATTTTTCCGGCGTTTATCAGACTTTCAGATAGGGAAAATGTCAGTGAGCGTTCCGATTTCAGTTCCAGAGCGATTCGCCCAATGAGTCCTTGATACTTAGTCGTTTTCAGCCAATTTTCTGGATTTTTGAAAATTTCACTTCTTTGTGAAAATATCCACTAAATGAGGGAATAATATGTGTGAGGGTACCCCAGGAGAGCTTCAAATGTGTGTGGGTAGAATATATATCCCACGGGGGTAAAATTGAAAAAAGTTGAAAAACATTTTTTTTTGGACTTAGTCATTTTTCCGGCGTTTATCAGACTTTCAGATAGGCAAAATGTCAGTGAGCGTTCCGATTTCAGTTCCAGAGCGATTCGCCCAATGAGTCCTTGATACTTAGTCGTTTTCAGCCAATTTTCTGGATTTTTGAAAATTTCACTTCTTTGTGAAAATATCCACTAAATGAGGGAATAATATGTGTGAGGGTACCCCAGGAGAGTTCCAAATGTGTGTGGGTAGAATATATATCCCACGGGGGTAAAATTGAAAAAAGTTGAAAAAAATTTTTTTTTGGACTTAGTCATTTTTCCGGCGTTTATCAGACTTTCAGATAGGGAAAATGTCAGTGAGCGTTCCGATTTCAGTTCCAGAGCGATTCGCCCAATGAGTCTTTGATATTTAGTCGTTTTCAGCCAATTTTCTGGATTTTTGAAAATTTCACTTCTTTGTGAAAATATCCACTAAATGA
This sequence comes from Phyllobates terribilis, assembly GCF_046119375.1. Lineage (NCBI taxonomy): Eukaryota > Metazoa > Chordata > Amphibia > Anura > Dendrobatidae > Phyllobates > Phyllobates terribilis. The sequence goes on from NW_027364543.1 coordinate 21,410, forward strand.
GGGAATAATATGTGTGAGGGTACCCCAGGAGAGTTCCAAATGTGTGTGGGTAGAATATATATCCCACGGGGGTAAAATTGAAAAAAGTTTAAAAAAATTTTTTTTTGGACTTAGTCATTTTTCCGGCGTTTATCAGACTTTCAGATAGGGAAAATGTCAGTGAGCGTTCCGATTTCAGTTCCAGAGCGATTCGCCCAATGAGTCCTTGATACTTAGTCGTTTTCAGCCAATTTTCTGGATTTTTGAAAATTTCACTTCTTTGTGAAAATATCCACTAAATGAGGGAATAATATGTGTGAGGGTACCCCAGGAGAGTTCCAAATGTGTGTGGGTAGAATATATATCCCACGGGGGTAAAATTGAAAAAAGTTGAAAAAAATTTTTTTTTGGACTTAGTCATTTTTCTGGCGTTTATCAGACTTTAAGATAGGGGAAATGTCAGTGAGCATTCCCATTTCAGTTCCAGAGCGATTCGCCCAATGAGTCTTTGATATTTAGTCGTTTTCAGCCAATTTTCTGTATTTTTGAAAATTTCACTTTTTTGTGAAAATATCCACTAAATGAGGGAATAATATGTGTGAGGGTACCCCAGGAGAGTTCCAAATGTGTGTGGGTAGAATATATATCCCACGGGGGTAAAATTGAAAAAAGTTGAAAAAAATTTTTTTTTGGACTTAGTCATTTTTCCGGCGTTTATCAGACTTTCAGATAGGGAAAATGTCAGTGAGCGTTCCGATTTCAGTTCCAGAGCGATTCGCCCAATGAGTCCTTGATACTTAGTCGTTTTCAGCCAATTTTCTGGATTTTTGAAAATTTCACTTCTTTGTGAAAATATCCACTAAATGAGGGAATAATATGTGTGAGGGTACCCCAGGAGAGCTTCAAATGTGTGTGGGTAGAATATATATCCCACGGGGGTAAAATTGAAAAAAGTTGAAAAACATTTTTTTTTGGACTTAGTCATTTTTCCGGCGTTTATCAGACTTTCAGATAGGCAAAATGTCAGTGAGCGTTCCGATTTCAGTTCCAGAGCGATTCGCCCAATGAGTCCTTGATACTTAGTCGTTTTCAGCCAATTTTCTGGATTTTTGAAAATTTCACTTCTTTGTGAAAATATCCACTAAATGAGGGAATAATATGTGTGAGGGTACCCCAGGAGAGTTCCAAATGTGTGTGGGTAGAATATATATCCCACGGGGGTAAAATTGAAAAAAGTTGAAAAAAATTTTTTTTTGGACTTAGTCATTTTTCCGGCGTTTATCAGACTTTCAGATAGGGAAAATGTCAGTGAGCGTTCCGATTTCAGTTCCAGAGCGATTCGCCCAATGAGTCTTTGATATTTAGTCGTTTTCAGCCAATTTTCTGGATTTTTGAAAATTTCACTTCTTTGTGAAAATATCCACTAAATGAGGGAATAATATGTGTGAGGGTACCCCAGGAGAGTTCCAAATGTGTGTGGGTAGAATATATATCCCACGGGGGTAAAATTGAAAAAAGTTGAAAAAAATTTTTTTTTGGACTTAGTCATTTTTCTGGCGTTTATCAGACTTTAAGATAGGGGAAATGTCAGTGAGCATTCCCATTTCAGTTCCAGAGCGATTCGCCCAATGAGTCTTTGATATTTAGTCGTTTTCAGCCAATTTTCTGTATTTTTGAAAATTTCACTTTTTTGTGAAAATATCCACTAAATGAGGGAATAATATGTGTGAGGGTACCCCAGGAGAGTTCCAAATGTGTGTGGGTAGAATATATATCCCACGGGGGTAAAATTGAAAAAAGTTGAAAAAAATTTTTTTTTGGACTTAGTCATTTTTCCGGCGTTTATCAGACTTTCAGATAGGGAAAATGTCAGTGAGCGTTCCGATTTCAGTTCCAGAGCGATTCGCCCAATGAGTCCTTGATACTTAGTCGTTTTCAGCCAATTTTCTGGATTTTTGAAAATTTCACTTCTTTGTGAAAATATCCACTAAATGAGGGAATAATATGTGTGAGGGTACCCCAGGAGAGTTCCAAATGTGTGTGGGTAGAATATATATCCCACGGGGGTAAAATTGAAAAAAGTTTAAAAAATTTTTTTTTTGGACTTAGTCATTTTTCTGGCGTTTATCAGACTTTAAGATAGGGGAAATGTCAGTGAGCATTCCCATTTCAGTTCCAGAGCGATTCGCCCAATGAGTCTTTGATATTTAGTCGTTTTCAGCCAATTTTCTGTATTTTTGAAAATTTCACTTTTTTGTGAAAATATCCACTAAATGAGGGAATAATATGTGTGAGGGTACCCCAGGAGAGTTCCAAATGTGTGTGGGTAGAATATATATCCCACGGGGGTAAAATTGAAAAAAGTTTAAAAAAATTTTTTTTTGGACTTAGTCATTTTTCCGGCGTTTATCAGACTTTCAGATAGGGAAAATGTCAGTGAGCGTTCCGATTTCAGTTCCAGAGCGATTCGCCCAATGAGTCCTTGATACTTAGTCGTTTTCAGCCAATTTTCTGGATTTTTGAAAATTTCACTTCTTTGTGAAAATATCCACTAAATGAGGGAATAATATGTGTGAGGGTACCCCAGGAGAGTTCCAAATGTGTGTGGGTAGAATATATATCCCACGGGGGTAAAATTGAAAAAAGTTGAAAAAAATTTTTTTTTGGACTTAGTCATTTTTCTGGCGTTTATCAGACTTTAAGATAGGGGAAATGTCAGTGAGCATTCCCATTTCAGTTCCAGAGCGATTCGCCCAATGAGTCTTTGATATTTAGTCGTTTTCAGCCAATTTTCTGTATTTTTGAAAATTTCACTTTTTTGTGAAAATATCCACTAAATGAGGGAATAATATGTGTGAGGGTACCCCAGGAGAGTTCCAAATGTGTGTGGGTAGAATATATATCCCACGGGGGTAAAATTGAAAAAAGTTGAAAAAAATTTTTTTTTGGACTTAGTCATTTTTCCGGCGTTTATCAGACTTTCAGATAGGGAAAATGTCAGTGAGCGTTCCGATTTCAGTTCCAGAGCGATTCGCCCAATGAGTCCTTGATACTTAGTCGTTTTCAGCCAATTTTCTGGATTTTTGAAAATTTCACTTCTTTGTGAAAATATCCACTAAATGAGGGAATAATATGTGTGAGGGTACCCCAGGAGAGCTTCAAATGTGTGTGGGTAGAATATATATCCCACGGGGGTAAAATTGAAAAAAGTTGAAAAACATTTTTTTTTGGACTTAGTCATTTTTCCGGCGTTTATCAGACTTTCAGATAGGCAAAATGTCAGTGAGCGTTCCGATTTCAGTTCCAGAGCGATTCGCCCAATGAGTCCTTGATACTTAGTCGTTTTCAGCCAATTTTCTGGATTTTTGAAAATTTCACTTCTTTGTGAAAATATCCACTAAATGAGGGAATAATATGTGTGAGGGTACCCCAGGAGAGTTCCAAATGTGTGTGGGTAGAATATATATCCCACGGGGGTAAAATTGAAAAAAGTTGAAAAAAATTTTTTTTTGGACTTAGTCATTTTTCCGGCGTTTATCAGACTTTCAGATAGGGAAAATGTCAGTGAGCGTTCCGATTTCAGTTCCAGAGCGATTCGCCCAATGAGTCTTTGATATTTAGTCGTTTTCAGCCAATTTTCTGGATTTTTGAAAATTTCACTTCTTTGTGAAAATATCCACTAAATGAGGGAATAATATGTGTGAGGGTACCCCAGGAGAGTTCCAAATGTGTGTGGGTAGAATATATATCCCACGGGGGTAAAATTGAAAAAAGTTGAAAAAAATTTTTTTTTGGACTTAGTCATTTTTCTGGCGTTTATCAGACTTTAAGATAGGGGAAATGTCAGTGAGCATTCCCATTTCAGTTCCAGAGCGATTCGCCCAATGAGTCTTTGATATTTAGTCGTTTTCAGCCAATTTTCTGGATTTTTGAAAATTTCACTTTTTTGTGAAAATATCCACTAAATGAGGGAATAATATGTGTGAGGGTACCCCAGGAGAGCTTCAAATGTGTGTGGGTAGAATATATATCCCACGGGGGTAAAATTGAAAAAAGTTGAAAAACATTTTTTTTTGGACTTAGTCATTTTTCCGGCGTTTATCAGACTTTCAGATAGGCAAAATGTCAGTGAGCGTTCCGATTTCAGTTCCAGAGCGATTCGCCCAATGAGTCCTTGATACTTAGTCGTTTTCAGCCAATTTTCTGGATTTTTGAAAATTTCACTTCTTTGTGAAAATATCCACTAAATGAGGGAATAATATGTGTGAGGGTACCCCAGGAGAGTTCCAAATGTGTGTGGGTAGAATATATATCCCACGGGGGTAAAATTGAAAAAAGTTGAAAAAAATTTTTTTTTGGACTTAGTCATTTTTCCGGCGTTTATCAGACTTTCAGATAGGGAAAATGTCAGTGAGCGTTCCGATTTCAGTTCCAGAGCGATTCGCCCAATGAGTCTTTGATATTTAGTCGTTTTCAGCCAATTTTCTGGATTTTTGAAAATTTCACTTCTTTGTGAAAATATCCACTAAATGAGGGAATAATATGTGTGAGGGTACCCCAGGAGAGTTCCAAATGTGTGTGGGTAGAATATATATCCCACGGGGGTAAAATTGAAAAAAGTTGAAAAAAATTTTTTTTTGGACTTAGTCATTTTTCTGGCGTTTATCAGACTTTAAGATAGGGGAAATGTCAGTGAGCATTCCCATTTCAGTTCCAGAGCGATTCGCCCAATGAGTCTTTGATATTTAGTCGTTTTCAGCCAATTTTCTGTATTTTTGAAAATTTCACTTTTTTGTGAAAATATCCACTAAATGAGGGAATAATATGTGTGAGGGTACCCCAGGAGAGTTCCAAATGTGTGTGGGTAGAATATATATCCCACGGGGGTAAAATTGAAAAAAGTTGAAAAAAATTTTTTTTTGGACTTAGTCATTTTTCCGGCGTTTATCAGACTTTCAGATAGGGAAAATGTCAGTGAGCGTTCCGATTTCAGTTCCAGAGCGATTCGCCCAATGAGTCCTTGATACTTAGTCGTTTTCAGCCAATTTTCTGGATTTTTGAAAATTTCACTTCTTTGTGAAAATATCCACTAAATGAGGGAATAATATGTGTGAGGGTACCCCAGGAGAGTTCCAAATGTGTGTGGGTAGAATATATATCCCACGGGGGTAAAATTGAAAAAAGTTTAAAAAATTTTTTTTTTGGACTTAGTCATTTTTCTGGCGTTTATCAGACTTTAAGATAGGGGAAATGTCAGTGAGCATTCCCATTTCAGTTCCAGAGCGATTCGCCCAATGAGTCTTTGATATTTAGTCGTTTTCAGCCAATTTTCTGTATTTTTGAAAATTTCACTTTTTTGTGAAAATATCCACTAAATGAGGGAATAATATGTGTGAGGGTACCCCAGGAGAGTTCCAAATGTGTGTGGGTAGAATATATATCCCACGGGGGTAAAATTGAAAAAAGTTTAAAAAAATTTTTTTTTGGACTTAGTCATTTTTCCGGCGTTTATCAGACTTTCAGATAGGGAAAATGTCAGTGAGCGTTCCGATTTCAGTTCCAGAGCGATTCGCCCAATGAGTCCTTGATACTTAGTCGTTTTCAGCCAATTTTCTGGATTTTTGAAAATTTCACTTCTTTGTGAAAATATCCACTAAATGAGGGAATAATATGTGTGAGGGTACCCCAGGAGAGTTCCAAATGTGTGTGGGTAGAATATATATCCCACGGGGGTAAAATTGAAAAAAGTTGAAAAAAATTTTTTTTTGGACTTAGTCATTTTTCTGGCGTTTATCAGACTTTAAGATAGGGGAAATGTCAGTGAGCATTCCCATTTCAGTTCCAGAGCGATTCGCCCAATGAGTCTTTGATATTTAGTCGTTTTCAGCCAATTTTCTGTATTTTTGAAAATTTCACTTTTTTGTGAAAATATCCACTAAATGAGGGAATAATATGTGTGAGGGTACCCCAGGAGAGTTCCAAATGTGTGTGGGTAGAATATATATCCCACGGGGGTAAAATTGAAAAAAGTTGAAAAAAATTTTTTTTTGGACTTAGTCATTTTTCCGGCGTTTATCAGACTTTCAGATAGGGAAAATGTCAGTGAGCGTTCCGATTTCAGTTCCAGAGCGATTCGCCCAATGAGTCCTTGATACTTAGTCGTTTTCAGCCAATTTTCTGGATTTTGAAAATTTCACTTCTTTGTGAAAATATCCACTAAATGAGGGAATAATATGTGTGAGGGTACCCCAGGAGAGTTCCAAATGTGTGTGGGTAGAATATATATCCCACGGGGGTAAAATTGAAAAAAGTTGAAAAAAATTTTTTTTTGGACTTAGTCATTTTTCTGGCGTTTATCAGACTTTAAGATAGGGGAAATGTCAGTGAGCATTCCCATTTCAGTTCCAGAGCGATTCGCCCAATGAGTCTTTGATATTTAGTCGTTTTCAGCCAATTTTCTGGATTTTTGAAAATTTCACTTTTTTGTGAAAATATCCACTAAATGAGGGAATAATATGTGTGAGGGTACCCCAGGAGAGTTCCAAATGTGTGTGGGTAGAATATATATCCCACGGGGGTAAAATTGAAAAAAGTTGAAAAAAATTTTTTTTTTGGACTTAGTCATTTTTCCGGCGTTTATCAGACTTTCAGATAGGGAAAATGTCAGTGAGCGTTCCGATTTCAGTTCCAGAGCGATTCGCCCAATGAGTCCTTGATACTTAGTCGTTTTCAGCCAATTTTCTGGATTTTTGAAAATTTCACTTCTTTGTGAAAATATCCACTAAATGAGGGAATAATATGTGTGAGGGTACCCCAGGAGAGTTCCAAATGTGTGTGGGTAGAATATATATCCCACGGGGGTAAAATTGAAAAAAGTTTAAAAAAATTTTTTTTTGGACTTAGTCATTTTTCCGGCGTTTATCAGACTTTCAGATAGGGAAAATGTCAGTGAGCATTCCGATTTCAGTTCCAGAGCGTTTCGCCCAATGAGTCTTTGATATTTAGTCGTTTTCAGCCAATTTTCTGGATTTTTGAAAATTTCACTTTTTTGTGAAAATATCCACTAAATGAGGGAATAATATGTGTGAGGGTACCCCAGGAGAGTTCCAAATGTGTGTGGGTAGAATATATATCCCACGGGGGTAAAATTGAAAGAAGTTGAAAAAAATTTTTTTTTGGACTTAGTCATTTTTCCGGCGTTTATCAGACTTTCAGATAGGGAAAATGTCAGTGAGCGTTCCGATTTCAGTTCCAGAGCGATTCGCCCAATGAGTCCTTGATACTTAGTCGTTTTCAGCCAATTTTCTGGATTTTTGAAAATTTCACTTCTTTGTGAAAATATCCACTAAATGAGGGAATAATATGTGTGAGGGTACCCCAGGAGAGTTCCAAATGTGTGTGGGTAGAATATATATCCCACGGGGGTAAAATTGAAAAAAGTTGAAAAAAATTTTTTTTTGGACTTAGTCATTTTTCTGGCGTTTATCAGACTTTAAGATAGGGGAAATGTCAGTGAGCATTCCCATTTCAGTTCCAGAGCGATTCGCCCAATGAGTCTTTGATATTTAGTCGTTTTCAGCCAATTTTCTGGATTTTTGAAAATTTCACTTTTTTGTGAAAATATCCACTAAATGAGGGAATAATATGTGTGAGGGTACCCCAGGAGAGTTCCAAATGTGTGTGGGTAGAATATATATCCCACGGGGGTAAAATTGAAAAAAGTTGAAAAAAATTTTTTTTTGGACTTAGTCATTTTTCCGGCGTTTATCAGACTTTCAGATAGGGAAAATGTCAGTGAGCGTTCCGATTTCAGTTCCAGAGCGATTCGCCCAATGAGTCCTTGATACTTAGTCGTTTTCAGCCAATTTTCTGGATTTTTGAAAATTTCACTTCTTTGTGAAAATATCCACTAAATGAGGGAATAATATGTGTGAGGGTACCCCAGGAGAGTTCCAAATGTGTGTGGGTAGAATATATATCCCACGGGGGTAAAATTGAAAAAAGTTGAAAAAAATTTTTTTTTGGACTTAGTCATTTTTCCGGCGTTTATCAGACTTTCAGATAGGGAAAATGTCAGTGAGCGTTCCGATTTCAGTTCCAGAGCGATTCGCCCAATGAGTCCTTGATACTTAGTCGTTTTCAGCCAATTTTCTGGATTTTTGAAAATTTCACTTCTTTGTGAAAATATCCACTAAATGAGGGAATAATATGTGTGAGGGTACCCCAGGAGAGTTCCAAATGTGTGTGGGTAGAATATATATCCCACGGGGGTAAAATTGAAAAAAGTTGAAAAAAATTTTTTTTTGGACTTAGTCATTTTTCTGGCGTTTATCAGACTTTAAGATAGGGGAAATGTCAGTGAGCATTCCCATTTCAGTTCCAGAGCGATTCGCCCAATGAGTCTTTGATATTTAGTCGTTTTCAGCCAATTTTCTGGATTTTTGAAAATTTCACTTTTTTGTGAAAATATCTACTAAATGAGGGAATAATATGTGTGAGGGTACCCCAGGAGAGTTCCAAATGTGTGTGGGTAGAATATATATCCCACGGGGGTAAAATTGAAAAAAGTTGAAAAAAATTTTTTTTTTGACTTAGTCATTTTTCCGGCGTTTATCAGACTTTCAGATAGGGAAAATGTCAGTGAGCATTCCGATTTCAGTTCCAGAGCGTTTCGCCCAATGAGTCTTTGATATTTAGTCGTTTTCAGCCAATTCTCTGGATTTTTGAAAATTTCACTTTTTTGTGAAAATATCCACTAAATGAGGGAATAATATGTGTGAGGGTACCCCAGGAGAGTTCCAAATGTGTGTGGGTAGAATATATATCCCACGGGGGTAAAATTGAAAGAAGTTGAAAAAAATTTTTTTTTGGACTTAGTCATTTTTCCGGCGTTTATCAGACTTTCAGATAGGGAAAATGTCAGTGAGCGTTCCGATTTCAGTTCCAGAGCGATTCGCCCAATGAGTCCTTGATACTTAGTCGTTTTCAGCCAATTTTCTGGATTTTTGAAAATTTCACTTCTTTGTGAAAATATCCACTAAATGAGGGAATAATATGTGTGAGGGTACCCCAGGAGAGTTCCAAATGTGTGTGGGTAGAATATATATCCCACGGGGGTAAAATTGAAAAAAGTTGAAAAAAATTTTTTTTTGGACTTAGTCATTTTTCTGGCGTTTATCAGACTTTAAGATAGGGGAAATGTCAGTGAGCATTCCCATTTCAGTTCCAGAGCGATTCGCCCAATGAGTCTTTGATATTTAGTCGTTTTCAGCCAATTTTCTGGATTTTTGAAAATTTCACTTCTTTGTGAAAATATCCACTAAATGAGGGAATAATATGTGTGAGGGTACCCCAGGAGAGTTCCAAATGTGTGTGGGTAGAATATATATCCCACGGGGGTAAAATTGAAAAAAGTTGAAAAAAATTTTTTTTTGGACTTAGTCATTTTTCCGGCGTTTATCAGACTTTCAGATAGGGAAAATGTCAGTGAGCGTTCCGATTTCAGTTCCAGAGCGATTCGCCCAATGAGTCCTTGATACTTAGTCGTTTTCAGCCAATTTTCTGGATTTTTGAAAATTTCACTTCTTTGTGAAAATATCCACTAAATGAGGGAATAATATGTGTGAGGGTACCCCAGGAGAGTTCCAAATGTGTGTGGGTAGAATATATATCCCACGGCGGTAAAATTGAAAAAAGTTGAAAAAAAATTTTTTTTGGACTTAGTCATTTTTCCGGCGTTTATCAGACTTTCAGATAGGGAAAATGTCAGTGAGCGTTCCGATTTCAGTTCCAGAGCGATTCGCCCAATGAGTCCTTGATACTTAGTCGTTTTCAGCCAATTTTCTGGATTTTTGAAAATTTCACTTCTTTGTGAAAATATCAACTAAATGAGGGAATAATATGTGTGAGGGTACCCCAGGAGAGTTCCAAATGTGTGTGGGTAGAATATATATCCCACGGGGGTAAAATTGAAAAAAGTTTAAAAAAATTTTTTTTTGGACTTAGTCATTTTTCTGGCGTTTATCAGACTTTAAGATAGGGGAAATGTCAGTGAGCATTCCCATTTCAGTTCCAGAGCGATTCGCCCAATGAGTCTTTGATATTTAGTCGTTTTCAGCCAATTTTCTGTATTTTTGAAAATTTCACTTTTTTGTGAAAATATCCACTAAATGAGGGAATAATATGTGTGAGGGTACCCCAGGAGAGTTCCAAATGTGTGTGGGTAGAATATATATCCCACGGGGGTAAAATTGAAAAAAGTTTAAAAAAATTTTTTTTTGGACTTAGTCATTTTTCCGGCGTTTATCAGACTTTCAGATAGGGAAAATGTCAGTGAGCGTTCCGATTTTAGTTCCAGAGCGATTCGCCCAATGAGTCCTTGATACTTAGTCGTTTTCAGCCAATTTTCTGGATTTTTGAAAATTTCACTTCTTTGTGAAAATATCCACTAAATGAGGGAATAATATGTGTGAGGGTACCCCAGGAGAGTTCCAAATGTGTGTGGGTAGAATATATATCCCACGGCGGTAAAATTGAAAAAAGTTGAAAAAAATTTTTTTTTGGACTTAGTCATTTTTCCGGCGTTTATCAGACTTTCAGATAGGGAAAATGTCAGTGAGCGTTCCGATTTCAGTTCCAGAGCGATTCGCCCAATGAGTCCTTGATACTTAGTCGTTTTCAGCCAATTTTCTGGATTTTTGAAAATTTCACTTCTTTGTGAAAATATCCACTAAATGAGGGAATAATATGTGTGAGGGTACCCCAGGAGAGTTCCAAATGTGTGTGGGTAGAATATATATCCCACGGGGGTAAAATTGAAAAAAGTTGAAAAAAATTTTTTTTTGGACTTAGTCATTTTTCTGGCGTTTATCAGACTTTAAGATAGGGGAAATGTCAGTGAGCATTCCCATTTCAGTTCCAGAGCGATTCGCCCAATGAGTCTTTGATATTTAGTCGTTTTCAGCCAATTTTCTGTATTTTTGAAAATTTCACTTTTTTGTGAAAATATCCACTAAATGAGGGAATAATATGTGTGAGGGTACCCCAGGAGAGTTCCAAATGTGTGTGGGTAGAATATATATCCCACGGGGGTAAAATTGAAAAAAGTTGAAAAAAATTTTTTTTTGGACTTAGTCATTTTTCCGGCGTTTATCAGACTTTCAGATAGGGAAAATGTCAGTGAGCGTTCCGATTTCAGTTCCAGAGCGATTCGCCCAATGAGTCCTTGATACTTAGTCGTTTTCAGCCAATTTTCTGGATTTTTGAAAATTTCACTTCTTTGTGAAAATATCCACTAAATGAGGGAATAATATGTGTGAGGGTACCCCAGGAGAGTTCCAAATGTGTGTGGGTAGAATATATATCCCACGGGGGTAAAATTGAAAAAAGTTTAAAAAATTTTTTTTTTGGACTTAGTCATTTTTCTGGCGTTTATCAGACTTTAAGATAGGGGAAATGTCAGTGAGCATTCCCATTTCAGTTCCAGAGCGATTCGCCCAATGAGTCTTTGATATTTAGTCGTTTTCAGCCAATTTTCTGTATTTTTGAAAATTTCACTTTTTTGTGAAAATATCCACTAAATGAGGGAATAATATGTGTGAGGGTACCCCAGGAGAGTTCCAAATGTGTGTGGGTAGAATATATATCCCACGGGGGTAAAATTGAAAAAAGTTTAAAAAAATTTTTTTTTGGACTTAGTCATTTTTCCGGTGTTTATCAGACTTTCAGATAGGGAAAATGTCAGTGAGCGTTCCGATTTTAGTTCCAGAGCGATTCGCCCAATGAGTCCTTGATACTTAGTCGTTTTCAGCCAATTTTCTGGATTTTTGAAAATTTCACTTCTTTGTGAAAATATCCACTAAATGAGGGAATAATATGTGTGAGGGTACCCCAGGAGAGCTTCAAATGTGTGTGGGTAGAATATATATCCCACGGGGGTAAAATTGAAAAAAGTTGAAAAACATTTTTTTTTGGACTTAGTCATTTTTCCGGCGTTTATCAGACTTTCAGATAGGGAAAATGTCAGTGAGCGTTCCGATTTCAGTTCCAGAGCGATTCGCCCAATGAGTCCTTGATACTTAGTCGTTTTCAGCCAATTTTCTGGATTTTTGAAAATTTCACTTCTTTGTGAAAATATCCACTAAATGAGGGAATAATATGTGTGAGGGTACCCCAGGAGAGTTCCAAATGTGTGTGGGTAGAATATATATCCCACGGGGGTAAAATTGAAAAAAGTTGAAAAAAAATTTTTTTTGGACTTAGTCATTTTTCCGGCGTTTATCAGACTTTCAGATAGGGAAAATGTCAGTGAGCGTTCCGATTTCAGTTCCAGAGCGATTCGCCCAATGAGTCCTTGATACTTAGTCGTTTTCAGCCAATTTTCTGGATTTTTGAAAATTTCACTTCTTTGTGAAAATATCCACTAAATGAGGGAATAATATGTGTGAGGGTACCCCAGGAGAGTTCCAAATGTGTGTGGGTAGAATATATATCCCACGGGGGTAAAATTGAAAAAAGTTGAAAAAATTTTTTTTTTGGACTTAGTCATTTTTCCGGCGTTTATCAGACTTTCAGATAGGGAAAATGTCAGTGAGCGTTCCGATTTCAGTTCCAGAGCGATTCGCTCAATGAGTCCTTGATACATAGTCGTTTTCAGCCAATTTTCTGGATTTTTGAAAATTTCACTTCTTTGTGAAAATATCCACTAAATGAGGGAATAATATGTGTGAGGGTACCCCAGGAGAGTTCCAAATGTGTGTGGGTAGAATATATATCCCACGGGGGTAAAATTGAAAGAAGTTGAAAAAAAATTTTTTTTGGACTTAGTCATTTTTCCGGCGTTTATCAGACTTTCAGATAGGGAAAATGTCAGTGAGCATTCCCATTTCAGTTCCAGAGCGATTCGCCCAATGAGTCTTTGATATTTAGTCGTTTTCAGCCAATTTTCTGGATTTTTGAAAATTTCACTTCTTTGTGAAAATATCCACTAAATGAGGGAATAATATGTGTGAGGGTACCCCAGGAGAGTTCCAAATGTGTGTGGGTAGAATATATATCCCACGGGGGTAAAATTGAAAAAAGTTGAAAAAAATTTTTTTTTGGACTTAGTCATTTTTCTGGCGTTTATCAGACTTTAAGATAGGGGAAATGTCAGTGAGCATTCCCATTTCAGTTCCAGAGCGATTCGCCCAATGAGTCTTTGATATTTAGTCGTTTTCAGCCAATTTTCTGGATTTTTGAAAATTTCACTTCTTTGTGAAAATATCCACTAAATGAGGGAATAATATGTGTGAGGGTACCCCAGGAGAGTTCCAAATGTGTGTGGGTAGAATATATATCCCACGGGGGTAAAATTGAAAAAAGTTGAAAAAAATTTTTTTTTGGACTTAGTCATTTTTCTGGCGTTTATCAGACTTTCAGATAGGGAAAATGTCAGTGAGCGTTCCGATTTCAGTTCCAGAGCGATTCGCCCAATGAGTCTTTGATATTTAGTCGTTTTCAGCCAATTTTCTGTATTTTTGAAAATTTCACTTTTTTGTGAAAATATCCACTAAATGAGGGAATAATATGTGTGAGGGTACCCCAGGAGAGTTCCAAATGTGTGTGGGTAGAATATATATCCCACGGGGGTAAAATTGAAAAAAGTTGAAAAAAATTTTTTTTTGGACTTAGTCATTTTTCTGGCGTTTATCAGACTTTAAGATAGGGGAAATGTCAGTGAGCATTCCCATTTCAGTTCCAGAGCGATTCGCCCAATGAGTCTTTGATATTTAGTCGTTTTCAGCCAATTTTCTGTATTTTTGAAAATTTCACTTTTTTGTGAAAATATCCACTAAATGAGGGAATAATATGTGTGAGGGTACCCCAGGAGAGTTCCAAATGTGTGTGGGTAGAATATATATCCCACGGGGGTAAAATTGAAAAAAGTTGAAAAAAAATTTTTTTTTGGACTTAGTCATTTTTCCGGCGTTTATCAGACTTTCAGATAGGGAAAATGTCAGTGAGCGTTCCGATTTCAGTTCCAGAGCGATTCGCCCAATGAGTCCTTGATACTTAGTCGTTTTCAGCCAATTTTCTGGATTTTTGAAAATTTCACTTCTTTGTGAAAATATCCACTAAATGAGGGAATAATATGTGTGAGGGTACCCCAGGAGAGTTCCAAATGTGTGTGGGTAGAATATATATCCCACGGGGGTAAAATTGAAAAAAGTTGAAAAAAATTTTTTTTTGGACTTAGTCATTTTTCTGGCGTTTATCAGACTTTAAGATAGGGGAAATGTCAGTGAGCATTCCCATTTCAGTTCCAGAGCGATTCGCCCAATGAGTCTTTGATATTTAGTCGTTTTCAGCCAATTTTCTGTATTTTTGAAAATTTCACTTTTTTGTGAAAATATCCACTAAATGAGGGAATAATATGTGTGAGGGTACCCCAGGAGAGTTCCAAATGTGTGTGGGTAGAATATATATCCCACGGGGGTAAAATTGAAAAAAGTTGAAAAAAATTTTTTTTTGGACTTAGTCATTTTTCCGGCGTTTATCAGACTTTCAGATAGGGAAAATGTCAGTGAGCGTTCCGATTTCAGTTCCAGAGCGATTCGCCCAATGAGTCCTTGATACTTAGTCGTTTTCAGCCAATTTTCTGGATTTTTGAAAATTTCACTTCTTTGTGAAAATATCCACTAAATGAGGGAATAATATGTGTGAGGGTACCCCAGGAGAGCTTCAAATGTGTGTGGGTAGAATATATATCCCACGGGGGTAAAATTGAAAAAAGTTGAAAAACATTTTTTTTTGGACTTAGTCATTTTTCCGGCGTTTATCAGACTTTCAGATAGGGAAAATGTCAGTGAGCGTTCCGATTTCAGTTCCAGAGCGATTCGCCCAATGAGTCCTTGATACTTAGTCGTTTTCAGCCAATTTTCTGGATTTTTGAAAATTTCACTTCTTTGTGAAAATATCCACTAAATGAGGGAATAATATGTGTGAGGGTACCCCAGGAGAGTTCCAAATGTGTGTGGGTAGAATATATATCCCACGGGGGTAAAATTGAAAAAAGTTTAAAAAATTTTTTTTTTGGACTTAGTCATTTTTCTGGCGTTTATCAGACTTTAAGATAGGGGAAATGTCAGTGAGCATTCCCATTTCAGTTCCAGAGCGATTCGCCCAATGAGTCTTTGATATTTAGTCGTTTTCAGCCAATTTTCTGTATTTTTGAAAATTTCACTTTTTTGTGAAAATATCCACTAAATGAGGGAATAATATGTGTGAGGGTACCCCAGGAGAGTTCCAAATGTGTGTGGGTAGAATATATATCCCACGGGGGTAAAATTGAAAAAAGTTTAAAAAAATTTTTTTTTGGACTTAGTCATTTTTCCGGTGTTTATCAGACTTTCAGATAGGGAAAATGTCAGTGAGCGTTCCGATTTTAGTTCCAGAGCGATTCGCCCAATGAGTCCTTGATACTTAGTCGTTTTCAGCCAATTTTCTGGATTTTTGAAAATTTCACTTCTTTGTGAAAATATCCACTAAATGAGGGAATAATATGTGTGAGGGTACCCCAGGAGAGCTTCAAATGTGTGTGGGTAGAATATATATCCCACGGGGGTAAAATTGAAAAAAGTTGAAAAACATTTTTTTTTGGACTTAGTCATTTTTCCGGCGTTTATCAGACTTTCAGATAGGGAAAATGTCAGTGAGCGTTCCGATTTCAGTTCCAGAGCGATTCGCCCAATGAGTCCTTGATACTTAGTCGTTTTCAGCCAATTTTCTGGATTTTTGAAAATTTCACTTCTTTGTGAAAATATCCACTAAATGAGGGAATAATATGTGTGAGGGTACCCCAGGAGAGTTCCAAATGTGTGTGGGTAGAATATATATCCCACGGGGGTAAAATTGAAAAAAGTTGAAAAAAAATTTTTTTTGGACTTAGTCATTTTTCCGGCGTTTATCAGACTTTCAGATAGGGAAAATGTCAGTGAGCGTTCCGATTTCAGTTCCAGAGCGATTCGCCCAATGAGTCCTTGATACTTAGTCGTTTTCAGCCAATTTTCTGGATTTTTGAAAATTTCACTTCTTTGTGAAAATATCCACTAAATGAGGGAATAATATGTGTGAGGGTACCCCAGGAGAGTTCCAAATGTGTGTGGGTAGAATATATATCCCACGGGGGTAAAATTGAAAAAAGTTGAAAAAATTTTTTTTTTGGACTTAGTCATTTTTCCGGCGTTTATCAGACTTTCAGATAGGGAAAATGTCAGTGAGCGTTCCGATTTCAGTTCCAGAGCGATTCGCTCAATGAGTCCTTGATACATAGTCGTTTTCAGCCAATTTTCTGGATTTTTGAAAATTTCACTTCTTTGTGAAAATATCCACTAAATGAGGGAATAATATGTGTGAGGGTACCCCAGGAGAGTTCCAAATGTGTGTGGGTAGAATATATATCCCACGGGGGTAAAATTGAAAGAAGTTGAAAAAAAATTTTTTTTGGACTTAGTCATTTTTCCGGCGTTTATCAGACTTTCAGATAGGGAAAATGTCAGTGAGCATTCCCATTTCAGTTCCAGAGCGATTCGCCCAATGAGTCTTTGATATTTAGTCGTTTTCAGCCAATTTTCTGGATTTTTGAAAATTTCACTTCTTTGTGAAAATATCCACTAAATGAGGGAATAATATGTGTGAGGGTACCCCAGGAGAGTTCCAAATGTGTGTGGGTAGAATATATATCCCACGGGGGTAAAATTGAAAAAAGTTGAAAAAAATTTTTTTTTGGACTTAGTCATTTTTCTGGCGTTTATCAGACTTTAAGATAGGGGAAATGTCAGTGAGCATTCCCATTTCAGTTCCAGAGCGATTCGCCCAATGAGTCTTTGATATTTAGTCGTTTTCAGCCAATTTTCTGGATTTTTGAAAATTTCACTTCTTTGTGAAAATATCCACTAAATGAGGGAATAATATGTGTGAGGGTACCCCAGGAGAGTTCCAAATGTGTGTGGGTAGAATATATATCCCACGGGGGTAAAATTGAAAAAAGTTGAAAAAAATTTTTTTTTGGACTTAGTCATTTTTCTGGCGTTTATCAGACTTTCAGATAGGGAAAATGTCAGTGAGCGTTCCGATTTCAGTTCCAGAGCGATTCGCCCAATGAGTCTTTGATATTTAGTCGTTTTCAGCCAATTTTCTGTATTTTTGAAAATTTCACTTTTTTGTGAAAATATCCACTAAATGAGGGAATAATATGTGTGAGGGTACCCCAGGAGAGTTCCAAATGTGTGTGGGTAGAATATATATCCCACGGGGGTAAAATTGAAAAAAGTTGAAAAAAATTTTTTTTTGGACTTAGTCATTTTTCTGGCGTTTATCAGACTTTAAGATAGGGGAAATGTCAGTGAGCATTCCCATTTCAGTTCCAGAGCGATTCGCCCAATGAGTCTTTGATATTTAGTCGTTTTCAGCCAATTTTCTGTATTTTTGAAAATTTCACTTTTTTGTGAAAATATCCACTAAATGAGGGAATAATATGTGTGAGGGTACCCCAGGAGAGTTCCAAATGTGTGTGGGTAGAATATATATCCCACGGGGGTAAAATTGAAAAAAGTTGAAAAAAAATTTTTTTTTGGACTTAGTCATTTTTCCGGCGTTTATCAGACTTTCAGATAGGGAAAATGTCAGTGAGCGTTCCGATTTCAGTTCCAGAGCGATTCGCCCAATGAGTCCTTGATACTTAGTCGTTTTCAGCCAATTTTCTGGATTTTTGAAAATTTCACTTCTTTGTGAAAATATCCACTAAATGAGGGAATAATATGTGTGAGGGTACCCCAGGAGAGTTCCAAATGTGTGTGGGTAGAATATATATCCCACGGGGGTAAAATTGAAAAAAGTTGAAAAAAATTTTTTTTTGGACTTAGTCATTTTTCTGGCGTTTATCAGACTTTAAGATAGGGGAAATGTCAGTGAGCATTCCCATTTCAGTTCCAGAGCGATTCGCCCAATGAGTCTTTGATATTTAGTCGTTTTCAGCCAATTTTCTGTATTTTTGAAAATTTCACTTTTTTGTGAAAATATCCACTAAATGAGGGAATAATATGTGTGAGGGTACCCCAGGAGAGTTCCAAATGTGTGTGGGTAGAATATATATCCCACGGGGGTAAAATTGAAAAAAGTTGAAAAAAATTTTTTTTTGGACTTAGTCATTTTTCCGGCGTTTATCAGACTTTCAGATAGGGAAAATGTCAGTGAGCGTTCCGATTTCAGTTCCAGAGCGATTCGCCCAATGAGTCCTTGATACTTAGTCGTTTTCAGCCAATTTTCTGGATTTTTGAAAATTTCACTTCTTTGTGAAAATATCCACTAAATGAGGGAATAATATGTGTGAGGGTACCCCAGGAGAGCTTCAAATGTGTGTGGGTAGAATATATATCCCACGGGGGTAAAATTGAAAAAAGTTGAAAAACATTTTTTTTTGGACTTAGTCATTTTTCCGGCGTTTATCAGACTTTCAGATAGGGAAAATGTCAGTGAGCGTTCCGATTTCAGTTCCAGAGCGATTCGCCCAATGAGTCCTTGATACTTAGTCGTTTTCAGCCAATTTTCTGGATTTTTGAAAATTTCACTTCTTTGTGAAAATATCCACTAAATGAGGGAATAATATGTGTGAGGGTACCCCAGGAGAGTTCCAAATGTGTGTGGGTAGAATATATATCCCACGGGGGTAAAATTGAAAAAAGTTGAAAAAAATTTTTTTTTGGACTTAGTCATTTTTCCGGCGTTTATCAGACTTTCAGATAGGGAAAATGTCAGTGAGCGTTCCGATTTCAGTTCCAGAGCGATTCGCCCAATGAGTCCTTGATACTTAGTCGTTTTCAGCCAATTTTCTGGATTTTTGAAAATTTCACTTCTTTGTGAAAATATCCACTAAATGAGGGAATAATATGTGTGAGGGTACCCCAGGAGAGTTCCAAATGTGTGTGGGTAGAATATATATCCCACGGGGGTAAAATTGAAAAAAGTTGAAAAAAATTTTTTTTTGGACTTAGTCATTTTTCCGGCGTTTATCAGACTTTCAGATAGGGAAAATGTCAGTGAGCGTTCCGATTTCAGTTCCAGAGCGATTCGCCCAATGAGTCTTTGATATTTAGTCGTTTTCAGCCAATTTTCTGGATTTTTGAAAATTTCACTTCTTTGTGAAAATATCCACTAAATGAGGGAATAATATGTGTGAGGGTACCCCAGGAGAGTTCCAAATGTGTGTGGGTAGAATATATATCCCACGGGGGTAAAATTGAAAAAAGTTGAAAAAAATTTTTTTTTGGACTTAGTCATTTTTCTGGCGTTTATCAGACTTTAAGATAGGGGAAATGTCAGTGAGCATTCCCATTTCAGTTCCAGAGCGATTCGCCCAATGAGTCTTTGATATTTAGTCGTTTTCAGCCAATTTTCTGTATTTTTGAAAATTTCACTTTTTTGTGAAAATATCCACTAAATGAGGGAATAATATGTGTGAGGGTACCCCAGGAGAGTTCCAAATGTGTGTGGGTAGAATATATATCCCACGGGGGTAAAATTGAAAAAAGTTGAAAAAAATTTTTTTTTGGACTTAGTCATTTTTCCGGCGTTTATCAGACTTTCAGATAGGGAAAATGTCAGTGAGCGTTCCGATTTCAGTTCCAGAGCGATTCGCCCAATGAGTCCTTGATACTTAGTCGTTTTCAGCCAATTTTCTGGATTTTTGAAAATTTCACTTCTTTGTGAAAATATCCACTAAATGAGGGAATAATATGTGTGAGGGTACCCCAGGAGAGTTCCAAATGTGTGTGGGTAGAATATATATCCCACGGGGGTAAAATTGAAAAAAGTTTAAAAAATTTTTTTTTTGGACTTAGTCATTTTTCTGGCGTTTATCAGACTTTAAGATAGGGGAAATGTCAGTGAGCATTCCCATTTCAGTTCCAGAGCGATTCGCCCAATGAGTCTTTGATATTTAGTCGTTTTCAGCCAATTTTCTGTATTTTTGAAAATTTCACTTTTTTGTGAAAATATCCACTAAATGAGGGAATAATATGTGTGAGGGTACCCCAGGAGAGTTCCAAATGTGTGTGGGTAGAATATATATCCCACGGGGGTAAAATTGAAAAAAGTTTAAAAAAATTTTTTTTTGGACTTAGTCATTTTTCCGGCGTTTATCAGACTTTCAGATAGGGAAAATGTCAGTGAGCGTTCCGATTTCAGTTCCAGAGCGATTCGCCCAATGAGTCCTTGATACTTAGTCGTTTTCAGCCAATTTTCTGGATTTTTGAAAATTTCACTTCTTTGTGAAAATATCCACTAAATGAGGGAATAATATGTGTGAGGGTACCCCAGGAGAGTTCCAAATGTGTGTGGGTAGAATATATATCCCACGGGGGTAAAATTGAAAAAAGTTGAAAAAAATTTTTTTTTGGACTTAGTCATTTTTCTGGCGTTTATCAGACTTTAAGATAGGGGAAATGTCAGTGAGCATTCCCATTTCAGTTCCAGAGCGATTCGCCCAATGAGTCTTTGATATTTAGTCGTTTTCAGCCAATTTTCTGTATTTTTGAAAATTTCACTTTTTTGTGAAAATATCCACTAAATGAGGGAATAATATGTGTGAGGGTACCCCAGGAGAGTTCCAAATGTGTGTGGGTAGAATATATATCCCACGGGGGTAAAATTGAAAAAAGTTGAAAAAAATTTTTTTTTGGACTTAGTCATTTTTCCGGCGTTTATCAGACTTTCAGATAGGGAAAATGTCAGTGAGCGTTCCGATTTCAGTTCCAGAGCGATTCGCCCAATGAGTCCTTGATACTTAGTCGTTTTCAGCCAATTTTCTGGATTTTTGAAAATTTCACTTCTTTGTGAAAATATCCACTAAATGAGGGAATAATATGTGTGAGGGTACCCCAGGAGAGCTTCAAATGTGTGTGGGTAGAATATATATCCCACGGGGGTAAAATTGAAAAAAGTTGAAAAACATTTTTTTTTGGACTTAGTCATTTTTCCGGCGTTTATCAGACTTTCAGATAGGGAAAATGTCAGTGAGCGTTCCGATTTCAGTTCCAGAGCGATTCGCCCAATGAGTCCTTGATACTTAGTCGTTTTCAGCCAATTTTCTGGATTTTTGAAAATTTCACTTCTTTGTGAAAATATCCACTAAATGAGGGAATAATATGTGTGAGGGTAACCCAGGAGAGTTCCAAATGTGTGTGGGTAGAATATATATCCCACGGGGGTAAAATTGAAAAAAGTTGAAAAAAATTTTTTTTTGGACTTAGTCATTTTTCCGGCGTTTATCAGACTTTCAGATAGGGAAAATGTCAGTGAGCGTTCCGATTTCAGTTCCAGAGCGATTCGCCCAATGAGTCTTTGATATTTAGTCGTTTTCAGCCAATTTTCTGGATTTTTGAAAATTTCACTTCTTTGTGAAAATATCCACTAAATGAGGGAATAATATGTGTGAGGGTACCCCAGGAGAGTTCCAAATGTGTGTGGGTAGAATATATATCCCACGGGGGTAAAATTGAAAAAAGTTTAAAAAAATTTTTTTTTGGACTTAGTCATTTTTCTGGCGTTTATCAGACTTTAAGATAGGGGAAATGTCAGTGAGCATTCCCATTTCAGTTCCAGAGCGATTCGCCCAATGAGTCTTTGATATTTAGTCGTTTTCAGCCAATTTTCTGTATTTTTGAAAATTTCACTTTTTTGTGAAAATATCCACTAAATGAGGGAATAATATGTGTGAGGGTACCCCAGGAGAGTTCCAAATGTGTGTGGGTAGAATATATATCCCACGGGGGTAAAATTGAAAAAAGTTGAAAAAAATTTTTTTTTGGACTTAGTCATTTTTCCGGCGTTTATCAGACTTTCAGATAGGGAAAATGTCAGTGAGCGTTCCGATTTCAGTTCCAGAGCGATTCGCCCAATGAGTCCTTGATACTTAGTCGTTTTCAGCCAATTTTCTGGATTTTTGAAAATTTCACTTCTTTGTGAAAATATCCACTAAATGAGGGAATAATATGTGTGAGGGTACCCCAGGAGAGTTCCAAATGTGTGTGGGTAGAATATATATCCCACGGGGGTAAAATTGAAAAAAGTTTAAAAAATTTTTTTTTTGGACTTAGTCATTTTTCTGGCGTTTATCAGACTTTAAGATAGGGGAAATGTCAGTGAGCATTCCCATTTCAGTTCCAGAGCGATTCGCCCAATGAGTCTTTGATATTTAGTCGTTTTCAGCCAATTTTCTGTATTTTTGAAAATTTCACTTTTTTGTGAAAATATCCACTAAATGAGGGAATAATATGTGTGAGGGTACCCCAGGAGAGTTCCAAATGTGTGTGGGTAGAATATATATCCCACGGGGGTAAAATTGAAAAAAGTTTAAAAAAATTTTTTTTTGGACTTAGTCATTTTTCCGGCGTTTATCAGACTTTCAGATAGGGAAAATGTCAGTGAGCGTTCCGATTTCAGTTCCAGAGCGATTCGCCCAATGAGTCCTTGATACTTAGTCGTTTTCAGCCAATTTTCTGGATTTTTGAAAATTTCACTTCTTTGTGAAAATATCCACTAAATGAGGGAATAATATGTGTGAGGGTACCCCAGGAGAGTTCCAAATGTGTGTGGGTAGAATATATATCCCACGGGGGTAAAATTGAAAAAAGTTGAAAAAAATTTTTTTTTGGACTTAGTCATTTTTCTGGCGTTTATCAGACTTTAAGATAGGGGAAATGTCAGTGAGCATTCCCATTTCAGTTCCAGAGCGATTCGCCCAATGAGTCTTTGATATTTAGTCGTTTTCAGCCAATTTTCTGTATTTTTGAAAATTTCACTTTTTTGTGAAAATATCCACTAAATGAGGGAATAATATGTGTGAGGGTACCCCAGGAGAGTTCCAAATGTGTGTGGGTAGAATATATATCCCACGGGGGTAAAATTGAAAAAAGTTGAAAAAAATTTTTTTTTGGACTTAGTCATTTTTCCGGCGTTTATCAGACTTTCAGATAGGGAAAATGTCAGTGAGCGTTCCGATTTCAGTTCCAGAGCGATTCGCCCAATGAGTCCTTGATACTTAGTCGTTTTCAGCCAATTTTCTGGATTTTGAAAATTTCACTTCTTTGTGAAAATATCCACTAAATGAGGGAATAATATGTGTGAGGGTACCCCAGGAGAGTTCCAAATGTGTGTGGGTAGAATATATATCCCACGGGGGTAAAATTGAAAAAAGTTGAAAAAAATTTTTTTTTGGACTTAGTCATTTTTCTGGCGTTTATCAGACTTTAAGATAGGGGAAATGTCAGTGAGCATTCCCATTTCAGTTCCAGAGCGATTCGCCCAATGAGTCTTTGATATTTAGTCGTTTTCAGCCAATTTTCTGGATTTTTGAAAATTTCACTTTTTTGTGAAAATATCCACTAAATGAGGGAATAATATGTGTGAGGGTACCCCAGGAGAGTTCCAAATGTGTGTGGGTAGAATATATATCCCACGGGGGTAAAATTGAAAAAAGTTGAAAAAAATTTTTTTTTTGGACTTAGTCATTTTTCCGGCGTTTATCAGACTTTCAGATAGGGAAAATGTCAGTGAGCGTTCCGATTTCAGTTCCAGAGCGATTCGCCCAATGAGTCCTTGATACTTAGTCGTTTTCAGCCAATTTTCTGGATTTTTGAAAATTTCACTTCTTTGTGAAAATATCCACTAAATGAGGGAATAATATGTGTGAGGGTACCCCAGGAGAGTTCCAAATGTGTGTGGGTAGAATATATATCCCACGGGGGTAAAATTGAAAAAAGTTTAAAAAATTTTTTTTTTGGACTTAGTCATTTTTCTGGCGTTTATCAGACTTTAAGATAGGGGAAATGTCAGTGAGCATTCCCATTTCAGTTCCAGAGCGATTCGCCCAATGAGTCTTTGATATTTAGTCGTTTTCAGCCAATTTTCTGTATTTTTGAAAATTTCACTTTTTTGTGAAAATATCCACTAAATGAGGGAATAATATGTGTGAGGGTACCCCAGGAGAGTTCCAAATGTGTGTGGGTAGAATATAAATCCCACGGGGGTAAAATTGAAAAAAGTTTAAAAAAATTTTTTTTTGGACTTAGTCATTTTTCCGGCGTTTATCAGACTTTCAGATAGGGAAAATGTCAGTGAGCGTTCCGATTTCAGTTCCAGAGCGATTCGCCCAATGAGTCCTTGATACTTAGTCGTTTTCAGCCAATTTTCTGGATTTTTGAAAATTTCACTTCTTTGTGAAAATATCCACTAAATGAGGGAATAATATGTGTGAGGGTACCCCAGGAGAGTTCCAAATGTGTGTGGGTAGAATATATATCCCACGGGGGTAAAATTGAAAAAAGTTGAAAAAAATTTTTTTTTGGACTTAGTCATTTTTCTGGCGTTTATCAGACTTTAAGATAGGGGAAATGTCAGTGAGCATTCCCATTTCAGTTCCAGAGCGATTCGCCCAATGAGTCTTTGATATTTAGTCGTTTTCAGCCAATTTTCTGTATTTTTGAAAATTTCACTTTTTTGTGAAAATATCCACTAAATGAGGGAATAATATGTGTGAGGGTACCCCAGGAGAGTTCCAAATGTGTGTGGGTAGAATATATATCCCACGGGGGTAAAATTGAAAAAAGTTGAAAAAAATTTTTTTTTGGACTTAGTCATTTTTCCGGCGTTTATCAGACTTTCAGATAGGGAAAATGTCAGTGAGCGTTCCGATTTCAGTTCCAGAGCGATTCGCCCAATGAGTCCTTGATACTTAGTCGTTTTCAGCCAATTTTCTGGATTTTTGAAAATTTCACTTCTTTGTGAAAATATCCACTAAATGAGGGAATAATATGTGTGAGGGTACCCCAGGAGAGTTCCAAATGTGTGTGGGTAGAATATATATCCCACGGGGGTAAAATTGAAAAAAGTTTAAAAAATTTTTTTTTTGGACTTAGTCATTTTTCTGGCGTTTATCAGACTTTAAGATAGGGGAAATGTCAGTGAGCATTCCCATTTCAGTTCCAGAGCGATTCGCCCAATGAGTCTTTGATATTTAGTCGTTTTCAGCCAATTTTCTGTATTTTTGAAAATTTCACTTTTTTGTGAAAATATCCACTAAATGAGGGAATAATATGTGTGAGGGTACCCCAGGAGAGTTCCAAATGTGTGTGGGTAGAATATATATCCCACGGGGGTAAAATTGAAAAAAGTTTAAAAAAATTTTTTTTTGGACTTAGTCATTTTTCCGGCGTTTATCAGACTTTCAGATAGGGAAAATGTCAGTGAGCGTTCCGATTTCAGTTCCAGAGCGATTCGCCCAATGAGTCCTTGATACTTAGTCGTTTTCAGCCAATTTTCTGGATTTTTGAAAATTTCACTTCTTTGTGAAAATATCCACTAAATGAGGGAATAATATGTGTGAGGGTACCCCAGGAGAGTTCCAAATGTGTGTGGGTAGAATATATATCCCACGGGGGTAAAATTGAAAAAAGTTGAAAAAAATTTTTTTTTGGACTTAGTCATTTTTCTGGCGTTTATCAGACTTTAAGATAGGGGAAATGTCAGTGAGCATTCCCATTTCAGTTCCAGAGCGATTCGCCCAATGAGTCTTTGATATTTAGTCGTTTTCAGCCAATTTTCTGTATTTTTGAAAATTTCACTTTTTTGTGAAAATATCCACTAAATGAGGGAATAATATGTGTGAGGGTACCCCAGGAGAGTTCCAAATGTGTGTGGGTAGAATATATATCCCACGGGGGTAAAATTGAAAAAAGTTGAAAAAAATTTTTTTTTGGACTTAGTCATTTTTCCGGCGTTTATCAGACTTTCAGATAGGGAAAATGTCAGTGAGCGTTCCGATTTCAGTTCCAGAGCGATTCGCCCAATGAGTCCTTGATACTTAGTCGTTTTCAGCCAATTTTCTGGATTTTGAAAATTTCACTTCTTTGTGAAAATATCCACTAAATGAGGGAATAATATGTGTGAGGGTACCCCAGGAGAGTTCCAAATGTGTGTGGGTAGAATATATATCCCACGGGGGTAAAATTGAAAAAAGTTGAAAAAAATTTTTTTTTGGACTTAGTCATTTTTCTGGCGTTTATCAGACTTTAAGATAGGGGAAATGTCAGTGAGCATTCCCATTTCAGTTCCAGAGCGATTCGCCCAATGAGTCTTTGATATTTAGTCGTTTTCAGCCAATTTTCTGGATTTTTGAAAATTTCACTTTTTTGTGAAAATATCCACTAAATGAGGGAATAATATGTGTGAGGGTACCCCAGGAGAGTTCCAAATGTGTGTGGGTAGAATATATATCCCACGGGGGTAAAATTGAAAAAAGTTGAAAAAAATTTTTTTTTTGGACTTAGTCATTTTTCCGGCGTTTATCAGACTTTCAGATAGGGAAAATGTCAGTGAGCGTTCCGATTTCAGTTCCAGAGCGATTCGCCCAATGAGTCCTTGATACTTAGTCGTTTTCAGCCAATTTTCTGGATTTTTGAAAATTTCACTTCTTTGTGAAAATATCCACTAAATGAGGGAATAATATGTGTGAGGGTACCCCAGGAGAGTTCCAAATGTGTGTGGGTAGAATATATATCCCACGGGGGTAAAATTGAAAAAAGTTTAAAAAATTTTTTTTTTGGACTTAGTCATTTTTCTGGCGTTTATCAGACTTTAAGATAGGGGAAATGTCAGTGAGCATTCCCATTTCAGTTCCAGAGCGATTCGCCCAATGAGTCTTTGATATTTAGTCGTTTTCAGCCAATTTTCTGTATTTTTGAAAATTTCACTTTTTTGTGAAAATATCCACTAAATGAGGGAATAATATGTGTGAGGGTACCCCAGGAGAGTTCCAAATGTGTGTGGGTAGAATATAAATCCCACGGGGGTAAAATTGAAAAAAGTTTAAAAAAATTTTTTTTTGGACTTAGTCATTTTTCCGGCGTTTATCAGACTTTCAGATAGGGAAAATGTCAGTGAGCGTTCCGATTTCAGTTCCAGAGCGATTCGCCCAATGAGTCCTTGATACTTAGTCGTTTTCAGCCAATTTTCTGGATTTTTGAAAATTTCACTTCTTTGTGAAAATATCCACTAAATGAGGGAATAATATGTGTGAGGGTACCCCAGGAGAGTTCCAAATGTGTGTGGGTAGAATATATATCCCACGGGGGTAAAATTGAAAAAAGTTGAAAAAAATTTTTTTTTGGACTTAGTCATTTTTCTGGCGTTTATCAGACTTTAAGATAGGGGAAATGTCAGTGAGCATTCCCATTTCAGTTCCAGAGCGATTCGCCCAATGAGTCTTTGATATTTAGTCGTTTTCAGCCAATTTTCTGTATTTTTGAAAATTTCACTTTTTTGTGAAAATATCCACTAAATGAGGGAATAATATGTGTGAGGGTACCCCAGGAGAGTTCCAAATGTGTGTGGGTAGAATATATATCCCACGGGGGTAAAATTGAAAAAAGTTGAAAAAAATTTTTTTTTGGACTTAGTCATTTTTCCGGCGTTTATCAGACTTTCAGATAGGGAAAATGTCAGTGAGCGTTCCGATTTCAGTTCCAGAGCGATTCGCCCAATGAGTCCTTGATACTTAGTCGTTTTCAGCCAATTTTCTGGATTTTGAAAATTTCACTTCTTTGTGAAAATATCCACTAAATGAGGGAATAATATGTGTGAGGGTACCCCAGGAGAGTTCCAAATGTGTGTGGGTAGAATATATATCCCACGGGGGTAAAATTGAAAAAAGTTGAAAAAAATTTTTTTTTGGACTTAGTCATTTTTCTGGCGTTTATCAGACTTTAAGATAGGGGAAATGTCAGTGAGCATTCCCATTTCAGTTCCAGAGCGATTCGCCCAATGAGTCTTTGATA
This sequence comes from Phyllobates terribilis, assembly GCF_046119375.1. Classification (NCBI taxonomy): domain Eukaryota; kingdom Metazoa; phylum Chordata; class Amphibia; order Anura; family Dendrobatidae; genus Phyllobates; species Phyllobates terribilis. The sequence continues at coordinate 49,258 of NW_027364543.1, forward strand.
TTTAGTCGTTTTCAGCCAATTTTCTGTATTTTTGAAAATTTCACTTTTTTGTGAAAATATCCACTAAATGAGGGAATAATATGTGTGAGGGTACCCCAGGAGAGTTCCAAATGTGTGTGGGTAGAATATATATCCCACGGGGGTAAAATTGAAAAAAGTTTAAAAAAAATTTTTTTTGGACTTAGTCATTTTTCCGGCGTTTATCAGACTTTCAGATAGGGAAAATGTCAGTGAGCGTTCCGATTTCAGTTCCAGAGCGATTCGCCCAATGAGTCCTTGATACTTAGTCGTTTTCAGCCAATTTTCTGGATTTTTGAAAATTTCACTTCTTTGTGAAAATATCCACTAAATGAGGGAATAATATGTGTGAGGGTACCCCAGGAGAGTTCCAAATGTGTGTGGGTAGAATATATATCCCACGGGGGTAAAATTGAAAAAAGTTGAAAAAAATTTTTTTTTGGACTTAGTCATTTTTCTGGCGTTTATCAGACTTTAAGATAGGGGAAATGTCATTGAGCATTCCCATTTCAGTTCCAGAGCGATTCGCCCAATGAGTCTTTGATATTTAGTCGTTTTCAGCCAATTTTCTGTATTTTTGAAAATTTCACTTTTTTGTGAAAATATCCACTAAATGAGGGAATAATATGTGTGAGGGTACCCCAGGAGAGTTCCAAATGTGTGTGGGTAGAATATATATCCCACGGGGGTAAAATTGAAAAAAGTTGAAAAAAATTTTTTTTTGGACTTAGTCATTTTTCCGGCGTTTATCAGACTTTCAGATAGGGAAAATGTCAGTGAGCGTTCCGATTTCAGTTCCAGAGCGATTCGCCCAATGAGTCCTTGATACTTAGTCGTTTTCAGCCAATTTTCTGGATTTTGAAAATTTCACTTCTTTGTGAAAATATCCACTAAATGAGGGAATAATATGTGTGAGGGTACCCCAGGAGAGTTCCAAATGTGTGTGGGTAGAATATATATCCCACGGGGGTAAAATTGAAAAAAGTTGAAAAAAATTTTTTTTTGGACTTAGTCATTTTTCTGGCGTTTATCAGACTTTAAGATAGGGGAAATGTCAGTGAGCATTCCCATTTCAGTTCCAGAGCGATTCGCCCAATGAGTCTTTGATATTTAGTCGTTTTCAGCCAATTTTCTGGATTTTTGAAAATTTCACTTTTTTGTGAAAATATCCACTAAATGAGGGAATAATATGTGTGAGGGTACCCCAGGAGAGTTCCAAATGTGTGTGGGTAGAATATATATCCCACGGGGGTAAAATTGAAAAAAGTTGAAAAAAATTTTTTTTTTGGACTTAGTCATTTTTCCGGCGTTTATCAGACTTTCAGATAGGGAAAATGTCAGTGAGCGTTCCGATTTCAGTTCCAGAGCGATTCGCCCAATGAGTCCTTGATACTTAGTCGTTTTCAGCCAATTTTCTGGATTTTTGAAAATTTCACTTCTTTGTGAAAATATCCACTAAATGAGGGAATAATATGTGTGAGGGTACCCCAGGAGAGTTCCAAATGTGTGTGGGTAGAATATATATCCCACGGGGGTAAAATTGAAAAAAGTTTAAAAAAATTTTTTTTTGGACTTAGTCATTTTTCCGGCGTTTATCAGACTTTCAGATAGGGAAAATGTCAGTGAGCATTCCGATTTCAGTTCCAGAGCGTTTCGCCCAATGAGTCTTTGATATTTAGTCGTTTTCAGCCAATTTTCTGGATTTTTGAAAATTTCACTTTTTTGTGAAAATATCCACTAAATGAGGGAATAATATGTGTGAGGGTACCCCAGGAGAGTTCCAAATGTGTGTGGGTAGAATATATATCCCACGGGGGTAAAATTGAAAGAAGTTGAAAAAAATTTTTTTTTGGACTTAGTCATTTTTCCGGCGTTTATCAGACTTTCAGATAGGGAAAATGTCAGTGAGCGTTCCGATTTCAGTTCCAGAGCGATTCGCCCAATGAGTCCTTGATACTTAGTCGTTTTCAGCCAATTTTCTGGATTTTTGAAAATTTCACTTCTTTGTGAAAATATCCACTAAATGAGGGAATAATATGTGTGAGGGTACCCCAGGAGAGTTCCAAATGTGTGTGGGTAGAATATATATCCCACGGGGGTAAAATTGAAAAAAGTTGAAAAAAATTTTTTTTTGGACTTAGTCATTTTTCTGGCGTTTATCAGACTTTAAGATAGGGGAAATGTCAGTGAGCATTCCCATTTCAGTTCCAGAGCGATTCGCCCAATGAGTCTTTGATATTTAGTCGTTTTCAGCCAATTTTCTGGATTTTTGAAAATTTCACTTTTTTGTGAAAATATCCACTAAATGAGGGAATAATATGTGTGAGGGTACCCCAGGAGAGTTCCAAATGTGTGTGGGTAGAATATATATCCCACGGGGGCAAAATTGAAAAAAGTTGAAAAAAATTTTTTTTGGGACTTAGTCATTTTTCCGGCGTTTATCAGACTTTCAGATAGGGGAAATGTCAGTGAGCGTTCCGATTTCAGTTCCAGAGTGATTTGCCCAATGAGTCCTTGATACTTAGTCGTTTTCAGCCAATTTTCTGGATTTTTGAAAATTTCACTTCTTTGTGAAAATATCCACTAAATGAGGGAATAATATGTGTGAGGGTACCCCAGGAAAGCTTCAAATGTGTGTGGGTAGAATATATATCCCACGGGGGTAAAATTGAAAAAAGTTGAAAAAAATTTTTTTTTGGACTTAGTCATTTTTCCGGCGTTTATCAGACTTTCAGATAGGGAAAATGTCAGTGAGCGTTCCGATTTCAGTTCCAGAGCGATTCGCCCAATGAGTCCTTGATACTTAGTCGTTTTCAGCCAATTATCTGGATTTTTGAAAATTTCACTTCTTTGTGAAAATATCCACTAAATGAGGGAATAATATGTGTGAGGGTACCCCAGGAGAGTTCCAAATGTGTGTGGGTAGAATATATATCCCACGGGGGTAAAATTGAAAAAAGTTGAAAAAAATTTTTTTTTGGACTTAGTCATTTTTCCGGCGTTTATCAGACTTTCAGATAGGGAAAATGTCAGTGAGCATTCCGATTTCAGTTCCAGAGCGATTCGCCCAATGAGTCCTTGATACTTAGTCGTTTTCAGCCAATTTTCTGGATTTTTGAAAATTTCACTTCTTTGTGAAAATATCCACTAAATGAGGGAATAATATGTGTGAGGGTACCCCAGGAGAGTTCCAAATGTGTGTGGGTAGAATATATATCCCACGGGGGTAAAATTGAAAAAAGTTGAAAAAAATTTTTTTTTGGACTTAGTCATTTTTCCGGCGTTTATCAGACTTTCAGATAGGGAAAATGTCAGTGAGCGTTCCGATTTCAGTTCCAGAGCGATTCGCCCAATGAGTCCTTGATACTTAGTCGTTTTCAGCCAATTTTCTGGATTTTTGAAAATTTCACTTCTTTGTGAAAATATCCACTAAATGAGGGAATAATATGTGTGAGGGTACCCCAGGAGAGTTCCAAATGTGTGTGGGTAGAATATATATCCCACGGGGGTAAAATTGAAAAAAGTTGAAAAAAATTTTTTTTTGGACTTAGTCATTTTTCCGGCGTTTATCAGACTTTCAGATAGGGAAAATGTCAGTGAGCGTTCCGATTTCAGTTCCAGAGCGATTCGCTCAATGAGTCCGTGATACATAGTCGTTTTCAGCCAATTTTCTGGATTTTTGAAAATTTCACTTCTTTGTGAAAATATCCACTAAATGAGGGAATAATATGTGTGAGGGTACCCCAGGAGAGTTCCAAATGTGTGTGGGTAGAATATATATCCCACGGGGGTAAAATTGAAAGAAGTTGAAAAAAAATTTTTTTTGGACTTAGTCATTTTTCCGGCGTTTATCAGACTTTCAGATAGGGAAAATGTCAGTGAGCATTCCCATTTCAGTTCCAGAGCGATTCGCCCAATGAGTCTTTGATATTTAGTCGTTTTCAGCCAATTTTCTGGATTTTTGAAAATTTCACTTTTTTGTGAAAATATCCACTAAATGAGGGAATAATATGTGTGAGGGTACCCCAGGAGAGTTCCAAATGTGTGTGGGTAGAATATATATCCCACGGGGGTAAAATTGAAAAAAGTTGAAAAAAAATTTTTTTTGGACTTAGTCATTTTTCCGGCGTTTATCAGACTTTCAGATAGGGAAAATGTCAGTGAGCGTTCCGATTTCAGTTCCAGAGCGATTCGCCCAATGAGTCTTTGATATTTAGTCGTTTTCAGCCAATTTTCTGGATTTTTGAAAATTTCACTTTTTTGTGAAAATATCCACTAAATGAGGGAATAATATGTGTGAGGGTACCCCAGGAGAGTTCCAAATGTGTGTGGGTAGAATATATATCCCACGGGGGCAAAATTGAAAAAAGTTGAAAAAAATTTTTTTTGGGACTTAGTCATTTTTACGGCGTTTATCAGACTTTCAGATAGGGAAAATGTCAGTGAGCGTTCAGATTTCAGTTCCAGAGCGATTCGCCCAATGAGTCCTTGATACTTAGTCGTTTTCAGCCAATTTTCTGGATTTTTGAAAATTTCACTTCTTTGTGAAAATATCCACTAAATGAGGGAATAATATGTGTGAGGGTACCCCAGGAGAGTTCCAAATGTGTGTGGGTAGAATATATATCCCACGGGGGTAAAATTGAAAAAAGTTGAAAAAAATTTTTTTTTGGACTTAGTCATTTTTCTGGCGTTTATCAGACTTTAAGATAGGGGAAATGTCAGTGAGCATTCCCATTTCAGTTCCAGAGCGATTCGCCCAATGAGTCTTTGATATTTAGTCGTTTTCAGCCAATTTTCTGGATTTTTGAAAATTTCACTTTTTTGTGAAAATATCCACTAAATGAGGGAATAATATGTGTGAGGGTACCCCAGGAGAGTTCCAAATGTGTGTGGGTAGAATATATATCCCACGGGGGCAAAATTTAAAAAAGTTGAAAAAAATTTTTTTTGGGACTTAGTCATTTTTCCGGCGTTTATCAGACTTTCAGATAGGGAAAATGTCAGTGAGCGTTCAGATTTCAGTTCCAGAGCGATTCGCCCAATGAGTCCTTGATACTTAGTCGTTTTCAGCCAATTTTCTGGATTTTTGAAAATTTCACTTCTTTGTGAAAATATCCACTAAATGAGGGAATAATATGTGTGAGGGTACCCCAGGAGAGTTCCAAATGTGTGTGGGTAGAATATATATCCCAAGGGGGTAAAATTGAAAAAAGTTGAAAAAATTTTTTTTTTGACTTAGTCATTTTTCTGGCGTTTATCAGACTTTCAGATAGGGGAAATGTCAGTGAGCGTTCCGATTTCAGTTCCAGAGTGATTCGCCCAATGAGTCTTTGATATTTAGTCATTTTCAGCCAATTTTCTGTATTTTTGAAAATTTCACTTTTTTGTGAAAATATCCACTAAATGAGGGAATAATATGTGTGAGGGTACCCCAGGAGAGTTCCAAATGTGTGTGGGTAGAATATATATCCCAAGGGGGTAAAATTGAAAAAAGTTGAAAAAATTTTTTTTTTGACTTAGTCATTTTTCTGGCGTTTATCAGACTTTCAGATAGGGGAAATGTCAGTGAGCGTTCCGATTTCAGTTCCAGAGTGATTCGCCCAATGAGTCTTTGATATTTAGTCATTTTCAGCCAATTTTCTGTATTTTTGAAAATTTCACTTTTTTGTGAAAATATCCACTAAATGAGGGAATAATATGTGTGAGGGTACCCCAGGAGAGTTCCAAATGTGTGTGGGTAGAATATATATCCCACGGGGGTAAAATTGAAAAAAGTTGAAAAAAATTTTTTTTTGGACTTACTCATTTTTCCGGCGTTTATCAGACTTTCAGATAGGGAAAATGTCAGTGAGCGTTCCGATTTCAGTTCCAGAGCGATTCGCCCAATGAGTCTTTGATATTTAGTCGTTTTCAGCCAATTTTCTGGATTTTTGAAAATTTCACTTTTTTGTGAAAATATCCACTAAATGAGGGAATAATATGTGTGAGGGTACCCCAGGAGAGTTCCAAATGTGTGTGGGTAGAATATATATCCCACGGGGGCAAAATTGAAAAAAGTTGAAAAAAAATTTTTTTGGGACTTAGTCATTTTTCCGGCGTTTATCAGACTTTCAGATAGGGAAAATGTCAGTGAGCGTTCCGATTTCAGTTCCAGAGCGATTCGCCCAATGAGTCCTTGATACTTAGTCGTTTTCAGCCAATTTTCTGGATTTTTGAAAATTTCACTTCTTTGTGAAAATATCCACTAAATGAGGGAATAATATGTGTGAGGGTACCCCAGGAGAGTTCCAAATGTGTGTGGGTAGAATATATATCCCACGGGGGCAAAATTGAAAAAAGTTGAAAAAAATTTTTTTTGGGACTTAGTCATTTTTCCGGCGTTTATCAGACTTTCAGATAGGGAAAATGTCAGTGAGCGTTCCGATTTCAGTTCCAGAGTGATTTGCCCAATGAGTCCTTGATACTTAGTCGTTTTCAGCCAATTTTCTGGATTTTTGAAAATTTCACTTCTTTGTGAAAATATCCACTAAATGAGGGAATAATATGTGTGAGGGTACCCCAGGAAAGCTTCAAATGTGTGTGGGTAGAATATATATCCCACGGGGGTAAAATTGAAAAAAGTTGAAAAAAATTTTTTTTTGGACTTAGTCATTTTTCCGGCGTTTATCAGACTTTCAGATAGGGAAAATGTCAGTGAGCGTTCCGATTTCAGTTCCAGAGCGATTCGCCCAATGAGTCCTTGATACTTAGTCGTTTTCAGCCAATTATCTGGATTTTTGAAAATTTCACTTCTTTGTGAAAATATCCACGAAATGAGGGAATAATATGTGTGAGGGTACCCCAGGAGAGTTCCAAATGTGTGTGGGTAGAATATATATCCCACGGGGGTAAAATTGAAAAAAGTTGAAAAAAATTTTTTTTTGGTCTTAGTCATTTTTCCGGCGTTTATCAGACTTTCAGATAGGGAAAATGTCAGTGAGCGTTCCGATTTCAGTTCCAGAGCGATTCGCCCAATGAGTCTTTGATATTTAGTCGTTTTCAGCCAATTTTCTGGATTTTTGTAAATGTCACTTCTTTGTGAAAATATCCACTAAATGAGGGAATAATATGTGTGAGGGTACCCCAGGAGAGTTCCAAATGTGTGTGGGTAGAATATATATCCCACGGGGGTAAAATTGAAAAAAGTTGAAAAAAATTTTTTTTTGGACTTAGTCATTTTTCCGGCGTTTATCAGACTTTCAGATAGGGAAAATGTCAGTGAGCGTTCCGATTTCAGTTCCAGAGCGATTCGCCCAATGAGTCTTTGATATTTAGTCGTTTTCAGCCAATTTTCTGGATTTTTGAAAATTTCACTTTTTTGTGAAAATATCCACTAAATGAGGGAATAATATGTGTGAGGGTACCCCAGGAGAGTTCCAAATGTGTGTGGGTAGAATATATATCCCACGGGGGTAAAATTGAAAAAAGTTGAAAAAAATTTTTTTTGGGACTTAGTCATTTTTCCGGCGTTTATCAGACTTTCAGATAGGGAAAATGTCAGTGAGCGTTCAGATTTCAGTTCCAGAGCGATTCGCCCAATGAGTCCTTGATACTTAGTAGTTTTCAGCCAATTTTCTGGATTTTTGAAAATTTCACTTCTTTGTGAAAATATCCACTAAATGAGGGAATAATATGTGTGAGGGTACCCCAGGAGAGTTCCAAATGTGTGTGGGTAGAATATATATCCCACGGGGGTAAAATTGAAAAAAGTTGAAAAAATTTTTTTTTTGGACTTAGTCATTTTTCCGGCGTTTATCAGACTTTCAGATAGGGAAAATGTCAGTGAGCGTTCCGATTTCAGTTCCAGAGCGATTCGCCCAATGAGTCCTTGATACTTAGTCGTTTTCAGCCAATTTTTCTGGATTTTTTAAAATTTCACTTCTTTGTGAAAATATCCACTAAATGAGGGAATAATATGTGTGAGGGTACCCCAGGAGAGTTCCAAATGTGTGTGGGTAGAATATATATCCCACGGGGGTAAAATTGAAAAAAGTTGAAAAAAATTTTTTTTTGGACTTAGTCATTTTTCCGGCGTTTATCAGACTTTCAGATAGGGAAAATGTCAGTGAGCGTTCCGATTTCAGTTCCAGAGCGATTCGCTCAATGAGTCCTTGATACATAGTCGTTTTCAGCCAATTTTCTGGATTTTTGAAAATTTCACTTCTTTGTGAAAATATCCACTAAATGAGGGAATAATATGTGTGAGGGTACCCCAGGAGAGTTCCAAATGTGTGTGGGTAGAATATATATCCCACGGGGGCAAAATTGAAAAAAGTTAAAAAAAATTTTTTTTGGGACTTAGTCATTTTTCCGGCGTTTATCAGACTTTCAGATAGGGGAAATGTCAGTGAGCGTTCCGATTTCAGTTCCAGAGTGATTTGCCCAATGAGTCCTTGATACTTAGTCGTTTTCAGCCAATTTTCTGGATTTTTGAAAATTTCACTTCTTTGTGAAAATATCCACTAAATGAGGGAATAATATGTGTGAGGGTACCCCAGGAAAGCTTCAAATGTGTGTGGGTAGAATATATATCCCACGGGGGTAAAATTGAAAAAAGTTGAAAAAAATTTTTTTTTGGACTTAGTCATTTTTCCGGCGTTTATCAGACTTTCAGATAGGGAAAATGTCAGTGAGCGTTCCGATTTCAGTTCCAGAGCGATTCGCCCAATGAGTCCTTGATACTTAGTCGTTTTCAGCCAATTATCTGGATTTTTGAAAATTTCACTTCTTTGTGAAAATATCCACTAAATGAGGGAATAATATGTGTGAGGGTACCCCAGGAGAGTTCCAAATGTGTGTGGGTAGAATATATATCCCACGGGGGTAAAATTGAAAAAAGTTGAAAAAAATTTTTTTTTGGACTTAGTCATTTTTCCGGCGTTTATCAGACTTTCAGATAGGGAAAATGTCAGTGAGCGTTCTGATTTCAGTTCCAGAGCGATTCGCCCAATGAGTCCTTGATACTTATTCGTTTTCAGCCAATTTTCTGGATTTTTGAAAATTTCACTTCTTTGTGAAAATATCCTCTAAATGAGGGAATAATATGTGTGAGGGTACCCCAGGAGAGTTCCAAATGTGTGTGGGTAGAATATATATCCCACGGGGGTAAAATTGAAAAAAGTTGAAAAAAATTTTTTTTTGGACTTAGTCATTTTTCCGGCGTTTATCAGACTTTCAGATAGGGAAAATGTCAGTGAGCGTTCCGATTTCAGTTCCAGAGCGATTCGCCCAATGAGTCCTTGATACTTAGTCGTTTTCAGCCAATTTTCTGGATTTTTGAAAATTTCACTTCTTTGTGAAAATATCCACTAAATGAGGGAATAATATGTGTGAGGGTACCCCAGGAGAGTTCCAAATGTGTGTGGGTAGAATATATATCCCACGGGGGTAAAATTGAAAAAAGTTGAAAAAAATTTTTTTTTGGACTTAGTCATTTTTCCGGCGTTTATCAGACTTTCAGATAGGGAAAATGTCAGTGAGCGTTCCGATTTCAGTTCCAGAGCGATTCGCTCAATGAGTCCTTGATACATAGTCGTTTTCAGCCAATTTTCTGGATTTTTGAAAATTTCACTTCTTTGTGAAAATATCCACTAAATGAGGGAATAATATGTGTGAGGGTACCCCAGGAGAGTTCCAAATGTGTGTGGGTAGAATATATATCCCACGGGGGTAAAATTGAAAGAAGTTGAAAAAAAATTTTTTTTGGACTTAGTCATTTTTCCGGCGTTTATCAGACTTTCAGATAGGGAAAATGTCAGTGAGCATTCCCATTTCAGTTCCAGAGCGATTCGCCCAATGAGTCTTTGATATTTAGTCGTTTTCAGCCAATTTTCTGGATTTTTGAAAATTTCACTTTTTTGTGAAAATATCCACTAAATGAGGGAATAATATGTGTGAGGGTACCCCAGGAGAGTTCCAAATGTGTGTGGGTAGAATATATATCCCACGGGGGCAAAATTGAAAAAAGTTGAAAAAAAATTTTTTTGGGACTTAGTCATTTTTACGGCGTTTAGCAGACTTTCAGATAGGGAAAATGTCAGTGAGCGTTCAGATTTCAGTTCCAGAGCGATTCGCCCAATGAGTCCTTGATACTTAGTCGTTTTCAGCCAATTTTCTGGATTTTTGAAAATTTCACTTCTTTGTGAAAATATCCACTAAATGAGGGAATAATATGTGTGAGGGTACCCCAGGAGAGTTCCAAATGTGTGTGGGTAGAATATATATCCCACGGGGGTAAAATTGAAAAAAGTTGAAAAAAATTTTTTTTTGGACTTAGTCATTTTTCTGGCGTTTATCAGACTTTAAGATAGGGGAAATGTCAGTGAGCATTCCCATTTCAGTTCCAGAGCGATTCGCCCAATGAGTCTTTCATATTTAGTCGTTTTCAGCCAATTTTCTGTATTTTTGAAAATTTCACTTTTTTGTGAAAATATCCACTAAATGAGGGAATAATATGTGTGAGGGTACCCCAGGAGAGTTCCAAATGTGTGTGGGTAGAATATATATCCCACGGGGGCAAAATTTAAAAAAGTTGAAAAAAATTTTTTTTGAGACTTAGTCATTTTTCCGGCGTTTATCAGACTTTCAGATAGGGAAAATGTCAGTGAGCGTTCAGATTTCAGTTCCAGAGCGATTCGCCCAATGAGTCCTTGATACTTAGTCGTTTTCAGCCAATTTTCTGGATTTTTGAAAATTTCACTTCTTTGTGAAAATATCCACTAAATGAGGGAATAATATGTGTGAGGGTACCCCAGGAGAGTTCCAAATGTGTGTGGGTAGAATATATATCCCACGGGGGTAAAATTGAAAAAAGTTGAAAAAATTTTTTTTTTTGACTTAGTCATTTTTCCGGCGTTTATCAGACTTTCAGATAGGAGAAATGTCAGTGAGCGTTCCGATTTCAGTTCCAGAGTGATTCGCCCAATGAGTCTTTGATATTTAGTCATTTTCAGCCAATTTTCTGTATTTTTGAAAATTTCACTTTTTTGTGAAAATATCCACTAAATGAGGGAATAATATGTGTGAGGGTACCCCAGGAGAGTTCCAAATGTGTGTGGGTAGAATATATATCCCACGGGGGTAAAATTGAAAAAAGTTGAAAAAAATTTTTTTTTGGACTTAGTCATTTTTCCGGCGTTTATCAGACTTTCAGATAGGGAAAATGTCAGTGAGCGTTCCGATTTCAGTTCCAGAGCGATTCGCCCAATGAGTCTTTGATATTTAGTCGTTTTCAGCCAATTTTCTGGATTTTTGAAAATTTCACTTTTTTGTGAAAATATCCACTAAATGAGGGAATAATATGTGTGAGGGTACCCCAGGAGAGTTCCAAATGTGTGTGGGTAGAATATATATCCCACGGGGGCAAAATTGAAAAAAGTTGAAAAAAATTTTTTTTGGGACTTAGTCATTTTTCCGGCGTTTATCAGACTTTCAGATAGGGAAAATGTCAGTGAGCGTTCAGATTTCAGTTCCAGAGCGATTCGCCCAATGAGTCCTTGATACTTAGTCGTTTTCAGCCAATTTTCTGGATTTTTGAAAATTTCACTTCTTTGTGAAAATATCCACTAAATGAGGTAATAATATGTGTGAGGGTACCCCAGGAGAGTTCCAAATGTGTGTGGGTAGAATATATATCCCACGGGGGTAAAATTGAAAAAAGTTGAAAAAAATTTTTTTTTGGACTTAGTCATTTTTCCGGCGTTTATCAGACTTTCAGATAGGGAAAATGTCAGTGAGCATTCCGATTTCAGTTCCAGAGCGATTCGCCCAATGAGTCCTTGATACTTAGTCGTTTTCAGCCAATTTTCTGGATTTTTGAAAATTTCACTTCTTTGTGAAAATATCCACTAAATGAGGGAATAATATGTGTGAGGGTACCCCAGGAGAGTTCCAAATGTGTGTGGGTAGAATATATATCCCACGGGGGTAAAATTGAAAAAAGTTGAAAAAAATTTTTTTTTGGACTTAGTCATTTTTCCGGCGTTTATCAGACTTTCAGATAGGGAAAATGTCAGTGAGCGTTCCGATTTCAGTTCCAGAGCGATTCGCCCAATGAGTCCTTGATACTTAGTCGTTTTCAGCCAATTTTCTGGATTTTTGAAAATTTCACTTCTTTGTGAAAATATCCACTAAATGAGGGAATAATATGTGTGAGGGTACCCCAGGAGAGTTCCAAATGTGTGTGGGTAGAATATATATCCCACGGGGGTAAAATTGAAAAAAGTTGAAAAAAATTTTTTTTTGGACTTAGTCATTTTTCCGGCGTTTATCAGACTTTCAGATAGGGAAAATGTCAGTGAGCGTTCCGATTTCAGTTCCAGAGCGATTCGCCCAAAGAGTCCTTGATATTTAGTCGTTTTCAGCCAATTTTCTGGATTTTTGAAAATTTCACTTTTTTGTGAAAATATCCACTAAATGAGGGAATAATATGTGTGAGGGTACCCCAGGAGAGTTCCAAATGTGTGTGGGTAGAATATATATCCCACGGGGGTAAAATTGAAAAAAGTTGAAAAAAATTTTTTTTTGGACTTAGTCATTTTTCTTGCGTTTATCAGACTTTAAGATAGGGGAAATGTCAGTGAGCATTCCCATTTCAGTTCCAGAGCGATTCGCCCAATGAGTCTTTGATATTTAGTCGTTTTCAGCCAATTTTCTGGATTTTTGAAAATTTCACTTCTTTGTGAAAATATCCACTAAATGAGGGAATAATATGTGTGAGGGTACCCCAGGAGAGTTCCAAATGTGTGTGGGTAGAATATATATCCCACGGGGGTAAAATTGAAAAAAGTTGAAAAAAATTTTTTTTTGGACTTAGTCATTTTTCCGGCGTTTATCAGACTTTCAGATAGGGAAAATGTCAGTGAGCGTTCCGATTTCAGTACCAGAGCGATTCGCCCAATGAGTCCTTGATACTTAGTCGTTTTCAGCCAATTTTCTGGATTTTTGAAAATTTCACTTCTTTGTGAAAATATCCACTAAATGAGGGAATAATATGTGTGAGGGTACCCCAGGAGAGTTCCAAATGTGTGTGGGTAGAATATATATCCCACGGGGGTAAAATTGAAAAAAGTTGAAAAAAATTTTTTTTTGGACTTAGTCATTTTTCCGGCGTTTATCAGACTTTCAGATAGGGAAAATGTCAGTGAGCATTCCGATTTCAGTTCCAGAGCGATTCGCCCAATGAGTCCTTGATACTTAGTCGTTTTCAGCCAATTTTCTGGATTTTTGAAAATTTCACTTCTTTGTGAAAATATCCACTAAATGAGGGAATAATATGTGTGAGGGTACCCCAGGAGAGTTCCAAATGTGTGTGGGTAGAATATATATCCCACGGGGGTAAAATTGAAAAAAGTTGAAAAAAATTTTTTTTTGGACTTAGTCATTTTTCCGGCGTTTATCAGACTTTCAGATAGGGAAAATGTCAGTGAGCGTTCCGATTTCAGTTCCAGAGCGATTCGCCCAATGAGTCCTTGATACTTAGTCGTTTTCAGCCAATTTTCTGGATTTTTGAAAATTTCACTTCTTTGTGAAAATATCCACTAAATGAGGGAATAATATGTGTGAGGGTACCCCAGGAGAGTTCCAAATGTGTGTGGGTAGAATATATATCCCACGGGGGTAAAATTGAAAAAAGTTGAAAAAAATTTTTTTTTGGACTTAGTCATTTTTCCGGCGTTTATCAGACTTTCAGATAGGGAAAATGTCAGTGAGCGTTCCGATTTCAGTTCCAGAGCGATTCGCCCAATGAGTCCTTGATACTTAGTCGTTTTCAGCCAATTTTCTGGATTTTTGAAAATTTCACTTCTTTGTGAAAATATCCACTAAATGAGGGAATAATATGTGTGAGGGTACCCCAGGAGAGTTCCAAATGTGTGTGGGTAGAATATATATCCCACGGGGGTAAAATTGAAAAAAGTTGAAAAAAATTTTTTTTTGGACTTAGTCATTTTTCCGGCGTTTATCAGACTTTCAGATAGGGAAAATGTCAGTGAGCGTTCCGATTTCAGTTCCAGAGCGATTCGCCCAAAGAGTCCTTGATATTTAGTCGTTTTCAGCCAATTTTCTGGATTTTTGAAAATTTCACTTTTTTGTGAAAATATCCACTAAATGAGGGAATAATATGTGTGAGGGTACCCCAGGAGAGTTCCAAATGTGTGTGGGTAGAATATATATCCCACGGGGGTAAAATTGAAAAAAGTTGAAAAAAATTTTTTTTTGGACTTAGTCATTTTTCTGGCGTTTATCAGACTTTAAGATAGGGGAAATGTCAGTGAGCATTCCCATTTCAGTTCCAGAGCGATTCGCCCAATGAGTCTTTGATATTTAGTCGTTTTCAGCCAATTTTCTGGATTTTTGAAAATTTCACTTCTTTGTGAAAATATCCACTAAATGAGGGAATAATATGTGTGAGGGTACCCCAGGAGAGTTCCAAATGTGTGTGGGTAGAATATATATCCCACGGGGGTAAAATTGAAAAAAGTTGAAAAAAATTTTTTTTTGGACTTAGTCATTTTTCCGGCGTTTATCAGACTTTCAGATAGGGAAAATGTCAGTGAGCGTTCCGATTTCAGTACCAGAGCGATTCGCCCAATGAGTCCTTGATACTTAGTCGTTTTCAGCCAATTTTCTGGATTTTTGAAAATTTCACTTCTTTGTGAAAATATCCACTAAATGAGGGAATAATATGTGTGAGGGTACCCCAGGAGAGTTCCAAATGTGTGTGGGTAGAATATATATCCCACGGCGGTAAAATTGAAAAAAGTTGAAAAAAATTTTTTTTTGGACTTAGTCATTTTTCCGGCGTTTATCAGACTTTCAGATAGGGAAAATGTCAGTGAGCGTTCCGATTTCAGTTCCAGAGCGATTCGCCCATTGAGTCCTTGATACTTAGTCGTTTTCAGCCAATTTTCTGGATTTTTGAAAATTTCACTTCTTTGTGAAAATATCCACTAAATGAGGGAATAATATGTGTGAGGGTACCCCAGGAGAGTTCCAAATGTGTGTGGGTAGAATATATATCCCACGGGGGTAAAATTGAAAAAAGTTGAAAAAAATTTTTTTTTGGACTTAGTCATTTTTCTGGCGTTTATCAGACTTTAAGATAGGGGAAATGTCAGTGAGCATTCCCATTTCAGTTCCAGAGCGATTCGCCCAATGAGTCTTTGATATTTAGTCGTTTTCAGCCAATTTTCTGGATTTTTGAAAATTTCACTTTTTTGTGAAAATATCCACTAAATGAGGGAATAATATGTGTGAGGGTACCCCAGGAGAGTTCCAAATGTGTGTGGGTAGAATATATATCCCACGGGGGTAAAATTGAAAAAAGTTGAAAAAAATTTTTTTTTGGACTTAGTCATTTTTCCGGCGTTTATCAGACTTTCAGATAGGGAAAATGTCAGTGAGCGTTCCGATTTCAGTTCCAGAGCGATTCGCCCAATGAGTCTTTGATATTTAGTCGTTTTCAGCCAATTTTCTGGATTTTTGAAAATTTCACTCTTTTGTGAAAATATCCACTAAATGAGGGAATAATATGTGTGAGGGTACCCCAGGAGAGTTCCAAATGTGTGTGGGTAGAATATATATCCCACGGGGGTAAAATTGAAAAAAGTTGAAAAAAATTTTTTTTTGGACTTAGTCATTTTTCCGGCGTTTATCAGACTTTCAGATAGGGAAAATGTCAGTGAGCATTCCGATTTCAGTTCCAGAGCGATTCGCCCAATGAGTCTTTGATATTTAGTCGTTTTCAGCCAATTTTCTGTATTTTTGAAAATTTCACTTTTTTGTGAAAATATCCACTAAATGAGGGAATAATATGTGTGAGGGTACCCCAGGAGAGTTCCAAATGTGTGTGGGTAGAATATATATCCCACGGGGGCAAAATTGAAAAAAGTTGAAAAAAATTTTTTTTGGGACTTAGTCATTTTTCCGGCGTTTATCAGACTTTCAGATAGGGAAAATGTCAGTGAGCGTTCCGATTTCAGTTCCAGAGCGATTCGCCCAATGAGTCCTTGATACTTAGTCGTTTTCAGCCAATTTTCTGGATTTTTGAAAATTTCACTTCTTTGTGAAAATATCCACTAAATGAGGGAATAATATGTGTGAGGGTACCCCAGGAGAGTTCCAAATGTGTGTGGGTAGAATATATATCCCACGGGGGTAAAATTGAAAAAAGTTGAAAAAAATTTTTTTTTGGACTTAGTCATTTTTCTGGCGTTTATCAGACTTTAAGATAGGGGAAATGTCAGTGAGCATTCCCATTTCAGTTCCAGAGCGATTCGCCCAATGAGTCTTTGATATTTAGTCGTTTTCAGCCAATTTTCTGGATTTTTGAAAATTTCACTTTTTTGTGAAAATATCCACTAAATGAGGGAATAATATGTGTGAGGGTACCCCAGGAGAGTTCCAAATGTGTGTGGGTAGAATATATATCCCACGGGGGCAAAATTGAAAAAAGTTGAAAAAAATTTTTTTTGGGACTTAGTCATTTTTCCGGCGTTTATCAGACTTTCAGATAGGGAAAATGTCAGTGAGCGTTCCGATTTCAGTTCCAGAGCGATTCGCCCAATGAGTCCTTGATACTTAGTCGTTTTCAGCCAATTTTCTGGATTTTTGAAAATTTCACTTCTTTGTGAAAATATCCACTAAATGAGGGAATAATATGTGTGAGGGTACCCCAGGAGAGTTCCAAATGTGTGTGGGTAGAATATATATCCCACGGGGGTAAAATTGAAAAAAGTTGAAAAAAATTTTTTTTTGGACTTAGTCATTTTTCTGGCGTTTATCAGACTTTAAGATAGGGGAAATGTCAGTGAGCATTCCCATTTCAGTTCCAGAGCGATTCGCCCAATGAGTCTTTGATATTTAGTCGTTTTCAGCCAATTTTCTGGATTTTTGAAAATTTCACTTTTTTGTGAAAATGTCCACTAAATGAGGGAATAATATGTGTGAGGGTACCCCAGGAGAGTTCCAAATGTGTGTGGGTAGAATATATATCCCACGGGGGTAAAATTGAAAAAAGTTGAAAAAAATTTTTTTTTGGACTTAGTCATTTTTCCGGCGTTTATCAGACTTTCAGATAGGGAAAATGTCAGTGAGCGTTCCGATTTCAGTTCCAGAGCGATTCGCCCAATGAGTCCTTGATACTTAGTCGTTTTCAGCCAATTTTCTGGATTTTTGAAAATGTCACTTCTTTGTGAAAATATCCACTAAATGAGGGAATAATATGTGTGAGGGTACCCCAGGAGAGTTCCAAATGTGTGTGGGTAGAATATATATCCCACGGGGGTAAAATTGAAAAAAGTTGAAAAAAATTTTTTTTTGGACTTAGTCATTTTTCCGGCGTTTATCAGACTTTCAGATAGGGAAAATGTCAGTGAGCGTTCCGATTTCAGTTCCAGAGCGATTCGCCCAATGAGTCTTTGATATTTAGTCGTTTTCAGCCAATTTTCTGGATTTTTGAAAATTTCACTTTTTTGTGAAAATATCCACTAAATGAGGGAATAATATGTGTGAGGGTACCCCAGGAGAGTTCCAAATGTGTGTGGGTAGAATATATATCCCACGGGGGTAAAATTGAAAAAAGTTGAAAAAAATTTTTTTTTGGACTTAGTCATTTTTCCGGCGTTTATCAGACTTTCAGATAGGGAAAATGTCAGTGAGCATTCCGATTTCAGTTCCAGAGCGATTCGCCCAATGAGTCTTTGATATTTAGTCGTTTTCAGCCAATTTTCTGGATTTTTGAAAATTTCACTTTTTTGTGAAAATATCCACTAAATGAGGGAATAATATGTGTGAGGGTACCCCAGGAGAGTTCCAAATGTGTGTGGGTAGAATATATATCCCACGGGGGCAAAATTGAAAAAAGTTGAAAAAAATTTTTTTTGGGACTTAGTCATTTTTCCGGCGTTTATCAGACTTTCAGATAGGGAAAATGTCAGTGAGCGTTCCGATTTCAGTTCCAGAGCGATTCGCCCAATGAGTCCTTGATACTTAGTCGTTTTCAGCCAATTTTCTGGATTTTTGAAAATTTCACTTCTTTGTGAAAATATCCACTAAATGAGGGAATAATATGTGTGAGGGTACCCCAGGAGAGTTCCAAATGTGTGTGGGTAGAATATATATCCCACGGGGGTAAAATTGAAAAAAGTTGAAAAAAATTTTTTTTTGGACTTAGTCATTTTTCTGGCGTTTATCAGACTTTAAGATAGGGGAAATGTCAGTGAGCATTCCCATTTCAGTTCCAGAGCGATTCGCCCAATGAGTCTTTGATATTTAGTCGTTTTCAGCCAATTTTCTGGATTTTTGAAAATTTCACTTCTTTGTGAAAATATCCACTAAATGAGGGAATAATATGTGTGAGGGTACCCCAGGAGAGTTCCAAATGTGTGTGGGTAGAATATATATCCCACGGGGGTAAAATTGAAAAAAGTTGAAAAAAATTTTTTTTTGGACTTAGTCATTTTTCCGGCGTTTATCAGACTTTCAGATAGGGAAAATGTCAGTGAGCGTTCCGATTTCAGTACCAGAGCGATTCGCCCAATGAGTCCTTGATACTTAGTCGTTTTCAGCCAATTTTCTGGATTTTTGAAAATTTCACTTCTTTGTGAAAATATCCACTAAATGAGGGAATAATATGTGTGAGGGTACCCCAGGAGAGTTCCAAATGTGTGTGGGTAGAATATATATCCCACGGGGGTAAAATTGAAAGAAATTGATAAAAAATTTTTTTTGGACTTAGTCATTTTTCCGGCGTTTATCAGACTTTCAGATAGGGGAAATGTCAGTGAGCGTTCCGATTTCAGTTCCAGAGTGATTCGCCCAATGAGTCCTTGATACTTAGTCATTTTCAGCCAATTTTCTGGATTTTTGAAAATTTCACTTCTTTGTGAAAATATCCACTAAATGAGGGAATAATATGTGTGAGGGTACCCCAGGAGAGTTCCAAATGTGTGTGGGTAGAATATATATCCCACGGGGGTAAAATTGAAAAAAGTTGAAAAAAATTTTTTTTTGGACTTAGTCATTTTTCCGGCGTTTATCAGACTTTCAGATAGGGAAAATGTCAGTGAGCGTTCCGATTTCAGTTCCAGAGCGATTCGCCCAATGAGTCCTTGATACTTAGTCGTTTTCAGCCAATTTTCTGGATTTTTGAAAATTTCACTTCTTTGTGAAAATATCCACTAAATGAGGGAATAATATGTGTGAGGGTACCCCAGGAGAGTTCCAAATGTGTGTGGGTAGAATATATATCCCACGGGGGTAAAATTGAAAAAAGTTGAAAAAAAATTTTTTTTGGACTTAGTCATTTTTCCGGCGTTTATCAGACTTTCAGATAGGGAAAATGTCAGTGAGCGTTCCGATTTCAGTTCCAGAGCGATTCGCCCAATGAGTCCTTGATACATAGTCGTTTTCAGCCAATTTTCTGGATTTTTGAAAATTTCACTTCTTTGTGAAAATATCCACTAAATGAGGGAATAATATGTGTGAGGGTACCCCAGGAGAGTTCCAAATGTGTGTGGGTAGAATATATATCCCACGGGGGTAAAATTGAAAAAAGTTGAAAAAAATTTTTTTTTGGACTTAGTCATTTTTCCGGCGTTTATCAGACTTTAAGATAGGGGAAATGTCAGTGAGCATTCCCATTTCAGTTCCAGAGCGATTCGCCCAATGAGTCTTTGATATTTAGTCGTTTTCAGCCAATTTTCTGGATTTTTGAAAATTTCACTTTTTTGCGAAAATATCCACTAAATGAGGGAATAATATGTGTGAGGGTACCCCAGGAGAGTTCCAAATGTGTGTGGGTAGAATATATATCCCACGGGGGTAAAATTGAAAAAAGTTGAAAAAAATTTTTTTTTGGACTTAGTCATTTTTCCGGCGTTTATCAGACTTTCAGATAGGGAAAATGTCAGTGAGCATTCCGATTTCAGTTCCAGAGCGATTCGCCCAATGAGTCTTTGATATTTAGTCGTTTTCAGCCAATTTTCTGGATTTTTGAAAATTTCACTTTTTTGTGAAAATATCCACTAAATGAGGGAATAATATGTGTGAGGGTACCCCAGGAGAGTTCCAAATGTGTGTGGGTAGAATATATATCCCACGGGGGCAAAATTGAAAAAAGTTGAAAAAAATTTTTTTTGGGACTTAGTCATTTTTCCGGCGTTTATCAGACTTTCAGATAGGGAAAATGTCAGTGAGCATTCCGATTTCAGTTCCAGAGCGATTCGCCCAATGAGTCCTTGATACTTAGTCGTTTTCAGCCAATTTTCTGGATTTTTGAAAATTTCACTTCTTTGTGAAAATATCCACTAAATGAGGGAATAATATGTGTGAGTGTACCCCAGGAGAGTTCCAAATGTGTGTGGGTAGAATATATATCCCACGGGGGTAAAATTGAAAAAAGTTGAAAAAAATTTTTTTTTGGACTTAGTCATTTTTCTGGCGTTTATCAGACTTTAAGATAGGGGAAATGTCAGTGAGCATTCCCATTTCAGTTCCAGAGCGATTCGCCCAATGAGTCTTTGATATTTAGTCGTTTTCAGCCAATTTTCTGGATTTTTGAAAATTTCACTTCTTTGTGAAAATATCCACTAAATGAGGGAATAATATGTGTGAGGGTACCCCAGGAGAGTTCCAAATGTGTGTGAGTAGAATATATATCCCACGGGGGTAAAATTGAAAAAAGTTGAAAAAAATTTTTTTTTGGACTTAGTCATTTTTCCGGCGTTTATCAGACTTTCAGATAGGGAAAATGTCAGTGAGCGTTCCGATTTCAGTACCAGAGCGATTCGCCCAATGAGTCCTTGATACTTAGTCGTTTTCAGCCAATTTTCTGGATTTTTGAAAATTTCACTTCTTTGTGAAAATATCCACTAAATGAGGGAATAATATGTGTGAGGGTACCCCAGGAGAGTTCCAAATGTGTGTGGGTAGAATATATATCCCACGGCGGTAAAATTGAAAAAAGTTGAAAAAAAATTTTATTTTGGACTTAGTCATTTTTCCGGCGTTTATCAGACTTTCAGATAGGGAAAATGTCAGTGAGCGTTCCGATTTCAGTTCCAGAGCGATTCGCCCATTGAGTCCTTGATACTTAGTCGTTTTCAGCCAATTTTCTGGATTTTTGAAAATTTCACTTCTTTGTGAAAATATCCACTAAATGAGGGAATAATATGTGTGAGGGTACCCCAGGAGAGTTCCAAATGTGTGTGGGTAGAATATATATCCCACGGGGGTAAAATTGAAAAAAGTTGAAAAAAATTTTTTTTTGGACTTAGTCATTTTTCTGGCGTTTATCAGACTTTAAGATAGGGGAAATGTCAGTGAGCATTCCCATTTCAGTTCCAGAGCGATTCGCCCAATGAGTCTTTGATATTTAGTCGTTTTCAGCCAATTTTCTGGATTTTTGAAAATTTCACTTCTTTGTGAAAATATCCACTAAATGAGGGAATAATATGTGTGAGGGTACCCCAGGAGAGTTCCAAATGTGTGTGGGTAGAATATATATCCCACGGGGGTAAAATTGAAAAAAGTTGAAAAAAATTTTTTTTTGGACTTAGTCATTTTTCCGGCGTTTATCAGACTTTCAGATAGGGAAAATGTCAGTGAGCATTCCGATTTCAGTTCCAGAGCGATTCGCCCAATGAGTCTTTGATATTTAGTCGTTTTCAGCCAATTTTCTGGATTTTTGAAAATTTCACTTTTTTGTGAAAATATCCACTAAATGAGGGAATAATATGTGTGAGGGTACCCCAGGAGAGTTCCAAATGTGTGTGGGTAGAATATATATCCCACGGGGGCAAAATTGAAAAAAGTTGAAAAAAATTTTTTTTGGGACTTAGTCATTTTTCCGGCGTTTATCAGACTTTCAGATAGGGAAAATGTCAGTGAGCGTTCCGATTTCAGTACCAGAGCGATTCGCCCAATGAGTCCTTGATACTTAGTCGTTTTCAGCCAATTTTCTGGATTTTTGAAAATTTCACTTTTTTGTGAAAATATCCACTAAATGAGGGAATAATATGTGTGAGGGTACCCCAGGAGAGTTCCAAATGTGTGTGGGTAGAATATATATCCCACGGGGGTAAAATTGAAAAAAGTTTAAAAAAATTTTTTTTTGGACTTAGTCATTTTTCTGGCGTTTATCAGACTTTCAGATAGGGGAAATGTCAGTGAGCGTTCCGATTTCAGTTCCAGAGCGACTCGCCCAATGAGTCCTTGATACTTAGTCGTTTTCAGCCAATTTTCTGGATTTTTGAAAATTTCGCTTCTTTGTGAAAATATCCACTAAATGAGGGAATAATATGTGTGAGGGTACCCCAGGAGATTTCCAAATGTGTGTGGGTAGAATATATATCCCACGGGGGTAAAATTGAAAAAAGTTGAAAAAAAATTTTTTTTGGACTTAGTCATTTTTCCGGCGTTTATCAGACTTTCAGATAGGGGAAATGTCAGTGAGCGTTCCGATTTCAGTTCCAGAGCGATTCGCCCAATGAGTCCTTGTTATTTAGTTGTTTTCAGCCAATTTTCTGGATTTTTGAAAATTTCACTTCTTTGTGAAAATATCCACTAAATGAGGGAATAATATGTGTGAGGGTACCCCAGGAGAGTTCCAAATGTGTGTGGGTAGAATATATATCCCACGGGGGTAAAATTGAAAAAAGTTGAAAAAAATTTTTTTTTGGACTTAGTCATTTTTCCGGCGTTTATCAGACTTTCAGATAGGGAAAATGTCAGTGAGCGTTCCGATTTCAGTTCCAGAGCGATTCACCCAATGAGTCCTTGATACTTAGTCGTTTTCAGCCAATTTTCTGGATTTTTGAAAATTTCGCTTCTTTGTGAAAATATCCACTAAATGAGGGAATAATATGTGTGAGGGTACCCCAGGAGATTTCCAAATGTGTGTGGGTAGAATATATATCCCACGGGGGTAAAATTGAAAAAAGTTGAAAAAAAATTTTTTTTGGACTTAGTCATTTTTCCGGCGTTTATCAGACTTTCAGATAGGGGAAATGTCAGTGAGCGTTCCGATTTCAGTTCCAGAGCGATTCGCCCAATGAGTCCTTGATACTTAGTCGTTTTCAGCCAATTTTCTGGATTTTTGAAAATTTCACTTCTTTGTGAAAATATCCACTAAATGAGGGAATAATATGTGTGAGGGTACCCCAGGAGAGTTCCAAATGTGTGTGGGTAGAATATATATCCCACGGGGGTAAAATTGAAAAAAGTTGAAAAAAATTTTTTTTTGGACTTAGTCATTTTTCTGGCGTTTATCAGACTTTCAGATAGGGGAAATGTCAGTGAGCGTTCCGATTTCAGTTCCAGAGCGATTCGCCCAATGAGTCTTTGATATTTAGTCGTTTTCAGCCAATTTTCTGGATTTTTGAAAATTTCACTTTTTTGTGAAAATATCCACTAAATGAGGGAATAATATGTGTGAGGGTACCCCAGGAGAGTTCCAAATGTGTGTGGGTAGAATATATATCCCACGGGGGTAAAATTGAAAAAAGTTGAAAAAAATTTATTTTTGGACTTAGTCATTTTTCTGGCGTTTATCAGACTTTAAGATAGGGGAAATGTCAGTGAGCATTCCCATTTCAGCTCCAGAGCGATTCGCCCAATGAGTCTTTGATATTTAGTCGTTTTCAGCCAATTTTCTGGATTTTTGAAAATTTCACTTTTTTGTGAAAATATCCACTAAATGAGGGAATAATATGTGTGAGGGTACCCCAGGAGAGTTCCAAATGTGTGTGGGTAGAATATATATCCCACGGGGGTAAAATTGAAAAAAGTTGAAAAAAATTTTTTTGTGGACTTAGTCATTTTTCCGGCGTTTATCAGACTTTCAGATAGGGGAAATGTCAGTGAGCGTTCCGATTTCAGTTCCAGAGCGATTCGCCCAATGAGTCCTTGATACTTAGTCGTTTTCAGCCAATTTTCTGGATTTTTGAAAATTTCACTTCTTTGTGAAAATATCCACTAAATGAGGGAATAATATGTGTGAGGGTACCCCAGGAGAGTTCCAAATGTGTGTGGGTAGAATATATATCCCACGGGGGTAAAATTGAAAAAAGTTGAAAAAAATTTTTTTTTGGACTTAGTCATTTTTCCGGCGTTTATCAGACTTTCAGATAGGGAAAATGTCTGTGAGCATTCCGATTTCAGTTCCAGAGCGATTCGCCCAATGAGTCCTTGATACTTAGTCGTTTTCAGCCAATTTTCTGGATTTTTGAAAATTTCACTTCTTTGTGAAAATATCCACTAAATGAGGGAATAATATGTGTGAGGGTACCCCAGGAGAGTTCCAAATGTGTGTGGGTAGAATATATATCCCACGGGGGTAAAATTGAAAAAAGTTGAAAAAAATTTTTTTTTGGACTTAGTCATTTTTCTGGCGTTTATCAGACTTTAAGATAGGGGAAATGTCAGTGAGCATTCCCATTTCAGTTCCAGAGCGATTCGCACAATGAGTCTTTGATATTTAGTCGTTTTCAGCCAATTTTCTGGATTTTTGAAAATTTCACTTTTTTGTGAAAATATCCATTAAATGAGGGAATAATATGTGTGAGGGTACCGAAGGAGAGTTCCAAATTTGTGTGGGTAGAATACATATCCCACGGGGGTAAAATTGAAAAAAGTTTAAAAAAATTTTTTTTGGGACTTAGTCATTTTTTCGGCGTTTATCAGACTTTCAGATAGGGGAAATGTCAGTGAGCATTCCGATTTTAGTTCCAGAGCGATTCGCCCAATGAGTCCTTGTTATTTAGTTGTTTTCAGCCAATTTTCTCGATTTTTGAAAATTTCACTTCTTTGTGAAAATATCCACTAAATGAGGGAATAATATGTGTGAGGGTACCCCAGGAGATTTCCAAATGTGTGTGGGTAGAATATATATCCCACGGGGGTAAAATTGAAAAAAGTTGAAAAAAAATTTTTTTTGGACTTAGTCATTTTTCCGGCGTTTATCAGACTTTCAGATAGGGGAAATGTCAGTGAGCGTTCCGATTTCAGTTCCAGAGCGATTCGCCCAATGAGTCCTTGATACTTAGTCGTTTTCAGCCAATTTTCTGGATTTTTGAAAATTTCACTTCTTTGTGAAAATATCCACTAAATGAGGGAATAATATGTGTGAGGGTACCCCAGGAGAGTTCCAAATGTGTGTGGGTAGAATATATATCCCACGGGGGTAAAATTGAAAAAAGTTGAAAAAAATTTTTTTTTGGACTTAGTCATTTTTCTGGCGTTTATCAGACTTTAAGATAGGGGAAATGTCAGTGAGCATTCCCATTTCAGTTCCAGAGCGATTCGCCCAATGAGTCTTTGATATTTAGTCGTTTTCAGCCAATTTTCTGGATTTTTGAAAATGTCACTTTTTTGTGAAAATATCCACTAAATGAGGGAATAATATGTGTGAGGGTACCCCAGGAGAGTTCCAAATGTGTGTGGGTAGAATATATATCCCACGGGGGTAAAATTGAAAAAAGTTGAAACATTTTTTTTTGGACTTAGTCATTTTTCCGGCGTTTATCAGACTTTCAGATAGGGAAAATGTCAGTGAGCGTTCCGATTTCAGTTCCAGAGCGATTCGCCCAGTGAGTCCTTGATACTTAGTCGTTTTCAGCCAATTTTCTGGATTTTTGAAAATTTCACTTTTTTGTGAAAATATCCATTAAATGAGGGAATAATATGTGTGAGGGTACCGAAGGAGAGTTCCAAATTTGTGTGGGTAGAATACATATCCCACGGGGGTAAAATTGAAAAAAGTTTAAAAAAATTTTTTTTGGGACTTAGTCATTTTTCCGGCGTTTATCAGACTTTCAGATAGGGGAAATGTCAGTGAGCATTCCGATTTTAGTTCCAGAGCGATTCGCCCAATGAGTCCTTGTTATTTAGTTGTTTTCAGCCAATTTTCTCGATTTTTGAAAATTTCACTTCTTTGTGAAAATATCCACTAAATGAGGGAATAATATGTGTGAGGGTACCCCAGGAGATTTCCAAATGTGTGTGGGTAGAATATATATCCCACGGGGGTAAAATTGAAAAAAGTTGAAAAAAAATTTTTTTTGGACTTAGTCATTTTTCCGGCGTTTATCAGACTTTCAGATAGGGGAAATGTCAGTGAGCGTTCCGATTTCAGTTCCAGAGCGATTCGCCCAATGAGTCCTTGATACTTAGTCGTTTTCAGCCAATTTTCTGGATTTTTGAAAATTTCACTTCTTTGTGAAAATATCCACTAAATGAGGGAATAATATGTGTGAGGGTACCCCAGGAGAGTTCCAAATGTGTGTGGGTAGAATATATATCCCACGGGGGTAAAATTGAAAAAAGTTGAAAAAAATTTTTTTTTGGACTTAGTCATTTTTCTGGCATTTATCAGACTTTAAGATAGGGGAAATGTCAGTGAGCATTCCCATTTCAGATCCAGAGCGATTCGCCCAATGAGTCTTTGATATTTAGTCGTTTTCAGCCAATTTTCTGGATTTTTGAAAATTTCACTTTTTTGTGAAAATATCCACTAAATGAGGGAATAATATGTGTGAGGGTACCCCAGGAGAGTTCCAAATGTGTGTGGGTAGAATATATATCCCACGGGGGTAAAATTGAAAAAAGTTGAAACATTTTTTTTTGGACTTAGTCATTTTTCCGGCGTTTATCAGACTTTCAGATAGGGAAAATGTCAGTGAGCGTTCCGATTTCAGTTCCAGAGCGATTCGCCCAGTGAGTCCTTGATACTTAGTCGTTTTCAGCCAATTTTCTGGATTTTTGAAAATTTCACTTTTTTGTGAAAATATCCATTAAATGAGGGAATAATATGTGTGAGGGTACCGAAGGAGAGTTCCAAATTTGTGTGGGTAGAATACATATCCCACGGGGGTAAAAATGAAAAAAGTTTAAAAAAATTTTTTTGGGGACTTAGTCATTTTTCCGGCGTTTATCAGACTTTCAGATAGGGGAAATGTCAGTGAGCATTCCGATTTTAGTTCCAGAGCGATTCGCCCAATGAGTCCTTGTTATTTAGTTGTTTTCAGCCAATTTTCTCGATTTTTGAAAATTTCACTTCTTTGTGAAAATATCCACTAAATGAGGGAATAATATGTGTGAGGGTACCCCAGGAGATTTCCAAATGTGTGTGGGTAGAATATATATCCCACGGGGGTAAAATTGAAAAAAGTTTAAAAAAAATTTTTTTTGGACTTAGTCATTTTTCCGGCGTTTATCAGACTTTCAGATAGGGGAAATGTCAGTGAGCGTTCCGATTTCAGTTCCAGAGCGATTCGCCCAATGAGTCCTTGATACTTAGTCGTTTTCAGCCAATTTTCTGGATTTTTGAAAATTTCACTTCTTTGTGAAAATATCCACTAAATGAGGGAATAATATGTGTGAGGGTACCCCAGGAGAGTTCCAAATGTGTGTGGGTAGAATATATATCCCACGGGGGTAAAATTGAAAAAAGTTGAAAAAAATTTTTTTTTGGACTTAGTCATTTTTCTGGCGTTTATCAGACTTTAAGATAGGGGAAATGTCAGTGAGCATTCCCATTTCAGCTCCAGAGCGATTCGCCCAATGAGTCTTTGATATTTAGTCGTTTTCAGCCAATTTTCTGGATTTTTGAAAATTTCACTTTTTTGTGAAAATATCCACTAAATGAGGGAATAATATGTGTGAGGGTACCCCAGGAGAGTTCCAAATGTGTGTGGGTAGAATATATATCCCACGGGGGTAAAATTGAAAAAAGTTGAAAAAAATTTTTTTTTGGACTTAGTCATTTTTCCGGCGTTTATCAGACTTTCAGATAGGGGAAATGTCAGTGAGCGTTCCGATTTCAGTTCCAGAGCGATTCGCCCAATGAGTCCTTGATACTTAGTCGTTTTCAGCCAATTTTCTGGATTTTTGAAAATTTCACTTCTTTGTGAAAATATCCACTAAATGAGGGAATAATATGTGTGAGGGTACCCCAGGAGAGTTCCAAATGTGTGTGGGTAGAATATATATCCCACGGGGGTAAAATTGAAAAAAGTTGAAAAAAATTTTTTTTTGGACTTAGTCATTTTTCCGGCGTTTATCAGACTTTCAGATAGGGAAAATGTCTGTGAGCGTTCCGATTTCAGTTCCAGAGCGATTCGCCCAATGAGTCCTTGATACTTAGTCGTTTTCAGCCAATTTTCTGGATTTTTGAAAATTTCACTTCTTTGTGAAAATATCCACTAAATGAGGGAATAATATGTGTGAGGGTACCCCAGGAGAGTTCCAAATGTGTGTGGGTAGAATATATATCCCACGGGGGTAAAATTGAAAAAAGTTGAAAAAAATTTTTTTTTGGACTTAGTCATTTTTCTGGCGTTTATCAGACTTTAAGATAGGGGAAATGTCAGTGAGCATTCCCATTTCAGTTCCAGAGCGATTCGCACAATGAGTCTTTGATATTTAGTCGTTTTCAGCCAATTTTCTGGATTTTTGAAAATTTCACTTTTTTGTGAAAATATCCATTAAATGAGGGAATAATATGTGTGAGGGTACCGAAGGAGAGTTCCAAAATTGTGTGGGTAGAATACATATCCCACGGGGGTAAAATTGAAAAAAGTTTAAAAAAATTTTTTTTGGGACTTAGTCATTTTTTCGGCGTTTATCAGACTTTCAGATAGGGGAAATGTCAGTGAGCATTCCGATTTTAGTTCCAGAGCGATTCGCCCAATGAGTCCTTGTTATTTAGTTGTTTTCAGCCAATTTTCTCGATTTTTGAAAATTTCACTTCTTTGTGAAAATATCCACTAAATGAGGGAATAATATGTGTGAGGGTACCCCAGGAGATTTCCAAATGTGTGTGGGTAGAATATATATCCCACGGGGGTAAAATTGAAAAAAGTTGAAAAAAAATTTTTTTTGGACTTAGTCATTTTTCCGGCGTTTATCAGACTTTCAGATAGGGGAAATGTCAGTGAGCGTTCCGATTTCAGTTCCAGAGCGATTCGCCCAATGAGTCCTTGATACTTAGTCGTTTTCAGCCAATTTTCTGGATTTTTGAAAATTTCACTTCTTTGTGAAAATATCCACTAAATGAGGGAATAATATGTGTGAGGGTACCCCAGGAGAGTCCCAAATGTGTGTGGGTAGAATATATATCCCACGGGGGTAAAATTGAAAAAAGTTGAAAAAAATTTTTTTTTGGACTTAGTCATTTTTCTGGCGTTTATCAGACTTTAAGATAGGGGAAATGTCAGTGAGCATTCCCATTTCAGCTCCAGAGCGATTCGCCCAATGAGTCTTTGATATTTAGTCGTTTTCAGCCAATTTTCTGGATTTTTGAAAATTTCACTTTTTTGTGAAAATATCCACTAAATGAGGGAATAATATGTGTGAGGGTACCCCAGGAGAGTTCCAAATGTGTGTGGGTAGAATATATATCCCACGGGGGTAAAATTGAAAAAAGTTGAAAAAAATTTTTTTTTGGACTTAGTCATTTTTCCGGCGTTTATCAGACTTTCAGATAGGGGAAATGTCAGTGAGCGTTCCGATTTCAGTTCCAGAGCGATTCGCCCAATGAGTCCTTGATACTTAGTCGTTTTCAGCCAATTTTCTGGATTTTTGAAAATTTCACTTCTTTGTGAAAATATCCACTAAATGAGGGAATAATATGTGTGAGGGTACCCCAGGAGAGTTCCAAATGTGTGTGGGTAGAATATATATCCCACGGGGGTAAAATTGAAAAAAGTTGAAAAAAATTTTTTTTTGGACTTAGTCATTTTTCTGGCGTTTATCAGACTTTAAGATAGGGGAAATGTCAGTGAGCATTCCCATTTCAGTTCCAGAGCGATTCGCACAATGAGTCTTTGATATTTAGTCGTTTTCAGCCAATTTTCTGGATTTTTGAAAATTTCACTTTTTTGTGAAAATATCCATTAAATGAGGGAATAATATGTGTGAGGGTACCGAAGGAGAGTTCCAAATTTGTGTGGGTAGAATACATATCCCACGGGGGTAAAATTGAAAAAAGTTTAAAAAAATTTTTTTTGGGACTTAGTCATTTTTTCGGCGTTTATCAGACTTTCAGATAGGGAAAATGTCTGTGAGCGTTCCGATTTCAGTTCCAGAGCGATTCGCCCAATGAGTCCTTGATACTTAGTCGTTTTCAGCCAATTTTCTGGATTTTTGAAAATTTCACTTCTTTGTGAAAATATCCACTAAATGAGGGAATAATATGTGTGAGGGTACCCCAGGAGAGTTCCAAATGTGTGTGGGTAGAATATATATCCCACGGGGGTAAAATTGAAAAAAGTTGAAAAAAATTTTTTTTTGGACTTAGTCATTTTTCCGGCGTTTATCAGACTTTCAGATAGGGGAAATGTCAGTGAGCGTTCCGATTTCAGTTCCAGAGCGATTCGCCCAATGAGTCCTTGATACTTAGTCGTTTTCAGCCAATTTTCTGGATTTTTGAAAATTTCACTTCTTTGTGAAAATATCCACTAAATGAGGGAATAATATGTGTGAGGGTACCCCAGGAGAGTCCCAAATGTGTGTGGGTAGAATATATATCCCACGGGGGTAAAATTGAAAAAAGTTGAAAAAAATTTTTTTTTGGACTTAGTCATTTTTCTGGCGTTTATCAGACTTTAAGATAGGGGAAATGTCAGTGAGCATTCCCATTTCAGTTCCAGAGCGATTCGCCCAATGAGTCTTTGATATTTAGTCGTTTTCAGCCAATTTTCTGGATTTTTGAAAATGTCACTTTTTTGTGAAAATATCCACTAAATGAGGGAATAATATGTGTGAGGGTACCCCAGGAGAGTTCCAAATGTGTGTGGGTAGAATATATATCCCACGGGGGTAAAATTGAAAAAAGTTGAAACATTTTTTTTTGGACTTAGTCATTTTTCCGGCGTTTATCAGACTTTCAGATAGGGAAAATGTCAGTGAGCGTTCCGATTTCAGTTCCAGAGCGATTCGCCCAGTGAGTCCTTGATACTTAGTCGTTTTCAGCCAATTTTCTGGATTTTTGAAAATTTCACTTTTTTGTGAAAATATCCATTAAATGAGGGAATAATATGTGTGAGGGTACCGAAGGAGAGTTCCAAATTTGTGTGGGTAGAATACATATCCCACGGGGGTAAAATTGAAAAAAGTTTAAAAAAATTTTTTTTGGGACTTAGTCATTTTTCCGGCGTTTATCAGACTTTCAGATAGGGGAAATGTCAGTGAGCATTCCGATTTTAGTTCCAGAGCGATTCGCCCAATGAGTCCTTGTTATTTAGTTGTTTTCAGCCAATTTTCTCGATTTTTGAAAATTTCACTTCTTTGTGAAAATATCCACTAAATGAGGGAATAATATGTGTGAGGGTACCCCAGGAGATTTCCAAATGTGTGTGGGTAGAATATATATCCCACGGGGGTAAAATTGAAAAAAGTTGAAAAAAAATTTTTTTTGGACTTAGTCATTTTTCCGGCGTTTATCAGACTTTCAGATAGGGGAAATGTCAGTGAGCGTTCCGATTTCAGTTCCAGAGCGATTCGCCCAATGAGTCCTTGATACTTAGTCGTTTTCAGCCAATTTTCTGGATTTTTGAAAATTTCACTTCTTTGTGAAAATATCCACTAAATGAGGGAATAATATGTGTGAGGGTACCCCAGGAGAGTTCCAAATGTGTGTGGGTAGAATATATATCCCACGGGGGTAAAATTGAAAAAAGTTGAAAAAAAATTTTTTTTGGACTTAGTCATTTTTCCGGCGTTTATCAGACTTTCAGATAGGGGAAATGTCAGTGAGCGTTCCGATTTCAGTTCCAGAGCGATTCGCCCAATGAGTCCTTGATACTTAGTCGTTTTCAGCCAATTTTCTGGATTTTTGAAAATTTCACTTCTTTGTGAAAATATCCACTAAATGAGGGAATAATATGTGTGAG
Source organism: Phyllobates terribilis (assembly GCF_046119375.1). Classification (NCBI taxonomy): domain Eukaryota; kingdom Metazoa; phylum Chordata; class Amphibia; order Anura; family Dendrobatidae; genus Phyllobates; species Phyllobates terribilis. The sequence continues at coordinate 81,207 of NW_027364543.1, forward strand.
GGTACCCCAGGAGAGTTCCAAATGTGTGTGGGTAGAATATATATCCCACGGGGGTAAAATTGAAAAAAGTTGAAAAAAATTTTTTTTTGGACTTAGTCATTTTTCTGGCGTTTATCAGACTTTAAGATAGGGGAAATGTCAGTGAGCATTCCCATTTCAGATCCAGAGCGATTCGCCCAATGAGTCTTTGATATTTAGTCGTTTTCAGCCAATTTTCTGGATTTTTGAAAATTTCACTTTTTTGTGAAAATATCCACTAAATGAGGGAATAATATGTGTGAGGGTACCCCAGGAGAGTTCCAAATGTGTGTGGGTAGAATATATATCCCACGGGGGTAAAATTGAAAAAAGTTGAAACATTTTTTTTTGGACTTAGTCATTTTTCCGGCGTTTATCAGACTTTCAGATAGGGAAAATGTCAGTGAGCGTTCCGATTTCAGTTCCAGAGCGATTCGCCCAGTGAGTCCTTGATACTTAGTCGTTTTCAGCCAATTTTCTGGATTTTTGAAAATTTCACTTTTTTGTGAAAATATCCATTAAATGAGGGAATAATATGTGTGAGGGTACCGAAGGAGAGTTCCAAATTTGTGTGGGTAGAATACATATCCCACGGGGGTAAAAATGAAAAAAGTTTAAAAAAATTTTTTTGGGGACTTAGTCATTTTTCCGGCGTTTATCAGACTTTCAGATAGGGGAAATGTCAGTGAGCATTCCGATTTTAGTTCCAGAGCGATTCGCCCAATGAGTCCTTGTTATTTAGTTGTTTTCAGCCAATTTTCTCGATTTTTGAAAATTTCACTTCTTTGTGAAAATATCCACTAAATGAGGGAATAATATGTGTGAGGGTACCCCAGGAGATTTCCAAATGTGTGTGGGTAGAATATATATCCCACGGGGGTAAAATTGAAAAAAGTTGAAAAAAAATTTTTTTTGGACTTAGTCATTTTTCCGGCGTTTATCAGACTTTCAGATAGGGGAAATGTCAGTGAGCATTCCGATTTCAGTTCCAGAGCGATTCGCCCAATGAGTCCTTGATACTTAGTCGTTTTCAGCCAATTTTCTGGATTTTTGAAAATTTCACTTCTTTGTGAAAATATCCACTAAATGAGGGAATAATATGTGTGAGGGTACCCCAGGAGAGTTCCAAATGTGTGTGGGTAGAATATATATCCCACGGGGGTAAAATTGAAAAAAGTTGAAAAAAATTTTTTTTTGGACTTAGTCATTTTTCTGGCGTTTATCAGACTTTAAGATAGGGGAAATGTCAGTGAGCATTCACATTTCAGATCCAGAGCGATTCGCCCAATGAGTCTTTGATATTTAGTCGTTTTCAGCCAATTTTCTGGATTTTTGAAAATTTCACTTTTTTGCGAAAATATCCACTAAATGAGGGAATAATATGTGTGAGGGTACCCCAGGAGAGTTCCAAATGTGTGTGGGTAGAATATATATCCCACGGGGGTAAAATTGAAAAAAGTTGAAACATTTTTTTTTGGACTTAGTCATTTTTCCGGCGTTTATCAGACTTTCAGATAGGGAAAATGTCAGTGAGCGTTCCGATTTCAGTTCCAGAGCGATTCGCCCAGTGAGTCCTTGATACTTAGTCGTTTTCAGCCAATTTTCTGGATTTTTGAAAATTTCACTTTTTTGTGAAAATATCCATTAAATGAGGGAATAATATGTGTGAGGGTACCGAAGGAGAGTTCCAAATTTGTGTGGGTAGAATACATATCCCACGGGGGTAAAAATGAAAAAAGTTTAAAAAAATTTTTTTGGGGACTTAGTCATTTTTCCGGCGTTTATCAGACTTTCAGATAGGGGAAATGTCAGTGAGCATTCCGATTTTAGTTCCAGAGCGATTCGCCCAATGAGTCCTTGTTATTTAGTTGTTTTCAGCCAATTTTCTCGATTTTTGAAAATTTCACTTCTTTGTGAAAATATCCACTAAATGAGGGAATAATATGTGTGAGGGTACCCCAGGAGAGTTCCAAATGTGTGTGGGTAGAATATATATCCCACGGCGGTAAAATTGAAAAAAGTTGAACAAAATTTTTTTTTGGACTTAGTCATTTTTCCGGCGTTTATCAGACTTTCAGATAGGGAAAATGTCAGTGAGCGTTCCGATTTCAGTTCCAGAGCGATTCGCCCATTGAGTCCTTGATACTTAGTCGTTTTCAGCCAATTTTCTGGATTTTTGAAAATTTCACTTCTTTGTGAAAATGTCCACTAAATGAGGGAATAATATGTGTGAGGGTACCCCAGGAGAGTTCCAAATGTGTGTGGGTAGAATATATATCCCACGGGGGTAAAATTGAAAAAAGTTGAAAAAAATTTTTTTTTGGACTTAGTCATTTTTCTGGCGTTTATCAGACTTTAAGATAGGGGAAATGTCAGTGAGCATTCCCATTTCAGTTCCAGAGCGATTCGCACAATGAGTCTTTGATATTTAGTCGTTTTCAGCCAATTTTCTGGATTTTTGAAAATTTCACTTTTTTGTGAAAATATCCATTAAATGAGGGAATAATATGTGTGAGGGTACCGAAGGAGAGTTCCAAATTTGTGTGGGTAGAATACATATCCCACGGGGGTAAAATTGAAAAAAGTTTAAAAAAATTTTTTTTGGGACTTAGTCATTTTTTCGGCGTTTATCAGACTTTCAGATAGGGGAAATGTCAGTGAGCATTCCGATTTTAGTTCCAGAGCGATTCGCCCAATGAGTCCTTGTTATTTAGTTGTTTTCAGCCAATTTTCTCGATTTTTGAAAATTTCACTTCTTTGTGAAAATATCCACTAAATGAGGGAATAATATGTGTGAGGGTACCCCAGGAGATTTCCAAATGTGTGTGGGTAGAATATATATCCCACGGGGGTAAAATTGAAAAAAGTTGAAAAAAAATTTTTTTTGGACTTAGTCATTTTTCCGGCGTTTATCAGACTTTCAGATAGGGGAAATGTCAGTGAGCGTTCCGATTTCAGTTCCAGAGCGATTCGCCCAATGAGTCCTTGATACTTAGTCGTTTTCAGCCAATTTTCTGGATTTTTGAAAATTTCACTTCTTTGTGAAAATATCCACTAAATGAGGGAATAATATGTGTGAGGGTACCCCAGGAGAGTCCCAAATGTGTGTGGGTAGAATATATATCCCACGGGGGTAAAATTGAAAAAAGTTGAAAAAAATTTTTTTTTGGACTTAGTCATTTTTCTGGCGTTTATCAGACTTTAAGATAGGGGAAATGTCAGTGAGCATTCCCATTTCAGTTCCAGAGCGATTCGCCCAATGAGTCTTTGATATTTAGTCGTTTTCAGCCAATTTTCTGGATTTTTGAAAATGTCACTTTTTTGTGAAAATATCCACTAAATGAGGGAATAATATGTGTGAGGGTACCCCAGGAGAGTTCCAAATGTGTGTGGGTAGAATATATATCCCACGGGGGTAAAATTGAAAAAAGTTGAAACATTTTTTTTTGGACTTAGTCATTTTTCCGGCGTTTATCAGACTTTCAGATAGGGAAAATGTCAGTGAGCGTTCCGATTTCAGTTCCAGAGCGATTCGCCCAGTGAGTCCTTGATACTTAGTCGTTTTCAGCCAATTTTCTGGATTTTTGAAAATTTCACTTTTTTGTGAAAATATCCATTAAATGAGGGAATAATATGTGTGAGGGTACCGAAGGAGAGTTCCAAATTTGTGTGGGTAGAATACATATCCCACGGGGGTAAAATTGAAAAAAGTTTAAAAAAATTTTTTTTGGGACTTAGTCATTTTTCCGGCGTTTATCAGACTTTCAGATAGGGGAAATGTCAGTGAGCATTCCGATTTTAGTTCCAGAGCGATTCGCCCAATGAGTCCTTGTTATTTAGTTGTTTTCAGCCAATTTTCTCGATTTTTGAAAATTTCACTTCTTTGTGAAAATATCCACTAAATGAGGGAATAATATGTGTGAGGGTACCCCAGGAGATTTCCAAATGTGTGTGGGTAGAATATATATCCCACGGGGGTAAAATTGAAAAAAGTTGAAAAAAAATTTTTTTTGGACTTAGTCATTTTTCCGGCGTTTATCAGACTTTCAGATAGGGGAAATGTCAGTGAGCGTTCCGATTTCAGTTCCAGAGCGATTCGCCCAATGAGTCCTTGATACTTAGTCGTTTTCAGCCAATTTTCTGGATTTTTGAAAATTTCACTTCTTTGTGAAAATATCCACTAAATGAGGGAATAATATGTGTGAGGGTACCCCAGGAGAGTTCCAAATGTGTGTGGGTAGAATATATATCCCACGGGGGTAAAATTGAAAAAAGTTGAAAAAAAATTTTTTTTGGACTTAGTCATTTTTCCGGCGTTTATCAGACTTTCAGATAGGGGAAATGTCAGTGAGCGTTCCGATTTCAGTTCCAGAGCGATTCGCCCAATGAGTCCTTGATACTTAGTCGTTTTCAGCCAATTTTCTGGATTTTTGAAAATTTCACTTCTTTGTGAAAATATCCACTAAATGAGGGAATAATATGTGTGAGGGTACCCCAGGAGAGTTCCAAATGTGTGTGGGTAGAATATATATCCCACGGGGGTAAAATTGAAAAAAGTTGAAAAAAATTTTTTTTTGGACTTAGTCATTTTTCTGGCGTTTATCAGACTTTAAGATAGGGGAAATGTCAGTGAGCATTCCCATTTCAGATCCAGAGCGATTCGCCCAATGAGTCTTTGATATTTAGTCGTTTTCAGCCAATTTTCTGGATTTTTGAAAATTTCACTTTTTTGCGAAAATATCCACTAAATGAGGGAATAATATGTGTGAGGGTACCCCAGGAGAGTTCCAAATGTGTGTGGGTAGAATATATATCCCACGGGGGTAAAATTGAAAAAAGTTGAAACATTTTTTTTTGGACTTAGTCATTTTTCCGGCGTTTATCAGACTTTCAGATAGGGAAAATGTCAGTGAGCGTTCCGATTTCAGTTCCAGAGCGATTCGCCCAGTGAGTCCTTGATACTTAGTCGTTTTCAGCCAATTTTCTGGATTTTTGAAAATTTCACTTTTTTGTGAAAATATCCATTAAATGAGGGAATAATATGTGTGAGGGTACCGAAGGAGAGTTCCAAATTTGTGTGGGTAGAATACATATCCCACGGGGGTAAAAATGAAAAAAGTTTAAAAAAATTTTTTTGGGGACTTAGTCATTTTTCCGGCGTTTATCAGACTTTCAGATAGGGGAAATGTCAGTGAGCATTCCGATTTTAGTTCCAGAGCGATTCGCCCAATGAGTCCTTGTTATTTAGTTGTTTTCAGCCAATTTTCTCGATTTTTGAAAATTTCACTTCTTTGTGAAAATATCCACTAAATGAGGGAATAATATGTGTGAGGGTACCCCAGGAGAGTTCCAAATGTGTGTGGGTAGAATATATATCCCACGGCGGTAAAATTGAAAAAAGTTGAACAAAATTTTTTTTTGGACTTAGTCATTTTTCCGGCGTTTATCAGACTTTCAGATAGGGAAAATGTCAGTGAGCGTTCCGATTTCAGTTCCAGAGCGATTCGCCCATTGAGTCCTTGATACTTAGTCGTTTTCAGCCAATTTTCTGGATTTTTGAAAATTTCACTTCTTTGTGAAAATATCCACTAAATGAGGGAATAATATGTGTGAGGGTACCCCAGGAGAGTTCCAAATGTGTGTGGGTAGAATATATATCCCACGGGGGTAAAATTGAAAAAAGTTGAAAAAAATTTTTTTTTGGACTTAGTCATTTTTCTGGCGTTTATCAGACTTTAAGATAGGGGAAATGTCAGTGAGCATTCCCATTTCAGCTCCAGAGCGATTCGCCCAATGAGTCTTTGATATTTAGTCGTTTTCAGCCAATTTTCTGGATTTTTGAAAATTTCACTTTTTTGTGAAAATATCCACTAAATGAGGGAATAATATGTGTGAGGGTACCCCAGGAGAGTTCCAAATGTGTGTGGGTAGAATATATATCCCACGGGGGTAAAATTGAAAAAAGTTGAAAAAAATTTTTTTTTGGACTTAGTCATTTTTCCGGCGTTTATCAGACTTTCAGATAGGGGAAATGTCAGTGAGCGTTCCGATTTCAGTTCCAGAGCGATTCGCCCAATGAGTCCTTGATACTTAGTCGTTTTCAGCCAATTTTCTGGATTTTTGAAAATTTCACTTCTTTGTGAAAATATCCACTAAATGAGGGAATAATATGTGTGAGGGTACCCCAGGAGAGTTCCAAATGTGTGTGGGTAGAATATATATACCACGGGGGTAAAATTGAAAAAAGTTGAAAAACATTTTTTTTTGGACTTAGTCATTTTTCCGGCGTTTATCAGACTTTCAGATAGGGAAAATGTCAGTGAGCGTTCCGATTTCAGTTCCAGAGCGATTCGCCCAATGAGTCCTTGATACTTAGTCGTTTTCAGCCAATTTTCTGGATTTTTGAAAATTTCACTTCTTTGTGAAAATATCCACTAAATGAGGGAATAATATGTGTGAGGGTACCCCAGGAGAGTTCCAAATGTGTGTGGGTAGAATATATATCCCACGGGGGTAAAATTGAAAAAAGTTGAAAAAAATTTTTTTTTGGACTTAGTCATTTTTCTGGCGTTTATCAGACTTTAAGATAGGGGAAATGTCAGTGAGCATTCCCATTTCAGTTCCAGAGCGATTCGCACAATGAGTCTTTGATATTTAGTCGTTTTCAGCCAATTTTCTGGATTTTTGAAAATTTCACTTTTTTGTGAAAATATCCATTAAATGAGGGAATAATATGTGTGAGGGTACCGAAGGAGAGTTCCAAATTTGTGTGGGTAGAATACATATCCCACGGGGGTAAAATTGAAAAAAGTTTAAAAAAATTTTTTTTGGGACTTAGTCATTTTTTCGGCGTTTATCAGACTTTCAGATAGGGGAAATGTCAGTGAGCATTCCGATTTTAGTTCCAGAGCGATTCGCCCAGTGAGTCCTTGATACTTAGTCGTTTTCAGCCAATTTTCTGGATTTTTGAAAATTTCACTTTTTTGTGAAAATATCCATTAAATGAGGGAATAATATGTGTGAGGGTACCGAAGGAGAGTTCCAAATTTGTGTGGGTAGAATACATATCCCACGGGGGTAAAATTGAAAAAAGTTTAAAAAAATTTTTTTTGGGACTTAGTCATTTTTCCGGCGTTTATCAGACTTTCAGATAGGGGAAATGTCAGTGAGCATTCCGATTTTAGTTCCAGAGCGATTCGCCCAATGAGTCCTTGTTATTTAGTTGTTTTCAGCCAATTTTCTCGATTTTTGAAAATTTCACTTCTTTGTGAAAATATCCACTAAATGAGGGAATAATATGTGTGAGGGTACCCCAGGAGAGTTCCAAATGTGTGTGGGTAGAATATATATCCCACGGGGGTAAAATTGAAAAAAGTTGAAAAAAATTTTTTTTTGGACTTAGTCATTTTTCCGGCGTTTATCAGACTTTAAGATAGGGGAAATGTCAGTGAGCATTCCCATTTCAGTTCCAGAGCGATTCGCACAATGAGTCTTTGATATTTAGTCGTTTTCAGCCAATTTTCTGGATTTTTGAAAATTTCACTTTTTTGTGAAAATATCCATTAAATGAGGGAATAATATGTGTGAGGGTACCGAAGGAGAGTTCCAAATTTGTGTGGGTAGAATACATATCCCACGGGGGTAAAATTGAAAAAAGTTTAAAAAAATTTTTTTTGGGACTTAGTCATTTTTTCGGCGTTTATCAGACTTTCAGATAGGGGAAATGTCAGTGAGCATTCCGATTTTAGTTCCAGAGCGATTCGCCCAATGAGTCCTTGTTATTTAGTTGTTTTCAGCCAATTTTCTCGATTTTTGAAAATTTCACTTCTTTGTGAAAATATCCACTAAATGAGGGAATAATATGTGTGAGGGTACCCCAGGAGATTTCCAAATGTGTGTGGGTAGAATATATATCCCACGGGGGTAAAATTGAAAAAAGTTGAAAAAAAATTTTTTTTGGACTTAGTCATTTTTCCGGCGTTTATCAGACTTTCAGATAGGGGAAATGTCAGTGAGCGTTCCGATTTCAGTTCCAGAGCGATTCGCCCAATGAGTCCTTGATACTTAGTCGTTTTCAGCCAATTTTCTGGATTTTTGAAAATTTCACTTCTTTGTGAAAATATCCACTAAATGAGGGAATAATATGTGTGAGGGTACCCCAGGAGAGTTCCAAATGTGTGTGGGTAGAATATATATCCCACGGGGGTAAAATTGAAAAAAGTTGAAAAAAATTTTTTTTTGGACTTAGTCATTTTTCTGGCGTTTATCAGACTTTAAGATAGGGGAAATGTCAGTGAGCATTCCCATTTCAGTTCCAGAGCGATTCGCCCAATGAGTCTTTGATATTTAGTCGTTTTCAGCCAATTTTCTGGATTTTTGAAAATGTCACTTTTTTGTGAAAATATCCACTAAATGAGGGAATAATATGTGTGAGGGTACCCCAGGAGAGTTCCAAATGTGTGTGGGTAGAATATATATCCCACGGGGGTAAAATTGAAAAAAGTTGAAACATTTTTTTTTGGACTTAGTCATTTTTCCGGCGTTTATCAGACTTTCAGATAGGGAAAATGTCAGTGAGCGTTCCGATTTCAGTTCCAGAGCGATTCGCCCAGTGAGTCCTTGATACTTAGTCGTTTTCAGCCAATTTTCTGGATTTTTGAAAATTTCACTTTTTTGTGAAAATATCCATTAAATGAGGGAATAATATGTGTGAGGGTACCGAAGGAGAGTTCCAAATTTGTGTGGGTAGAATACATATCCCACGGGGGTAAAATTGAAAAAAGTTTAAAAAAATTTTTTTTGGGACTTAGTCATTTTTCCGGCGTTTATCAGACTTTCAGATAGGGGAAATGTCAGTGAGCATTCCGATTTTAGTTCCAGAGCGATTCGCCCAATGAGTCCTTGTAATTTAGTTGTTTTCAGCCAATTTTCTCGATTTTTGAAAATTTCACTTCTTTGTGAAAATATCCACTAAATGAGGGAATAATATGTGTGAGGGTACCCCAGGAGAGTTCCAAATGTGTGTGGGTAGAATATATATCCCACGGGGGTAAAATTGAAAAAAGTTGAAAAAAATTTTTTTTTGGACTTAGTCATTTTTCTGGCGTTTATCAGACTTTAAGATAGGGGAAATGTCAGTGAGCATTCCCATTTCAGTTCCAGAGCGATTCGCACAATGAGTCTTTGATATTTAGTCGTTTTCAGCCAATTTTCTGGATTTTTGAAAATTTCACTTTTTTGTGAAAATATCCATTAAATGAGGGAATAATATGTGTGAGGGTACCGAAGGAGAGTTCCAAATTTGTGTGGGTAGAATACATATCCCACGGGGGTAAAATTGAAAAAAGTTTAAAAAAATTTTTTTTGGGACTTAGTCATTTTTTCGGCGTTTATCAGACTTTCAGATAGGGGAAATGTCAGTGAGCATTCCGATTTTAGTTCCAGAGCGATTCGCCCAATGAGTCCTTGTTATTTAGTTGTTTTCAGCCAATTTTCTCGATTTTTGAAAATTTCACTTCTTTGTGAAAATATCCACTAAATGAGGGAATAATATGTGTGAGGGTACCCCAGGAGAGTTCCAAATGTGTGTGGGTAGAATATATATCCCACGGGGGTAAAATTGAAAAAAGTTGAAAAAAATTTTTTTTTGGACTTAGTCATTTTTCTGGCGTTTATCAGACTTTAAGATAGGGGAAATGTCAGTGAGCATTCCCATTTCAGTTCCAGAGCGATTCGCACAATGAGTCTTTGATATTTAGTCGTTTTCAGCCAATTTTCTGGATTTTTGAAAATTTCACTTTTTTGTGAAAATATCCATTAAATGAGGGAATAATATGTGTGAGGGTACCGAAGGAGAGTTCCAAATTTGTGTGGGTAGAATACATATCCCACGGGGGTAAAATTGAAAAAAGTTTAAAAAAATTTTTTTTGGGACTTAGTCATTTTTTCGGCGTTTATCAGACTTTCAGATAGGGGAAATGTCAGTGAGCATTCCGATTTTAGTTCCAGAGCGATTCGCCCAATGAGTCCTTGTTATTTAGTTGTTTTCAGCCAATTTTCTCGATTTTTGAAAATTTCACTTCTTTGTGAAAATATCCACTAAATGAGGGAATAATATGTGTGAGGGTACCCCAGGAGATTTCCAAATGTGTGTGGATAGAATATATATCCCACGGGGGTAAAATTGAAAAAAGTTGAAAAAAAATTTTTTTTGGACTTAGTCATTTTTCCGGCGTTTATCAGACTTTCAGATAGGGGAAATGTCAGTGAGCGTTCCGATTTCAGTTCCAGAGCGATTCGCCCAATGAGTCCTTGATACTTAGTCGTTTTCAGCCAATTTTCTGGATTTTTGAAAATTTCACTTCTTTGTGAAAATATCCACTAAATGAGGGAATAATATGTGTGAGGGTACCCCAGGAGAGTTCCAAATGTGTGTGGGTAGAATATATATCCCACGGGGGTAAAATTGAAAAAAGTTGAAAAAAATTTTTTTTTGGACTTAGTCATTTTTCTGGCGTTTATCAGACTTTAAGATAGGGGAAATGTCAGTGAGCATTCCCATTTCAGTTCCAGAGCGATTCGCCCAATGAGTCTTTGATATTTAGTCGTTTTCAGCCAATTTTCTGGATTTTTGAAAATGTCACTTTTTTGTGAAAATATCCACTAAATGAGGGAATAATATGTGTGAGGGTACCCCAGGAGAGTTCCAAATGTGTGTGGGTAGAATATATATCCCACGGGGGTAAAATTGAAAAAAGTTGAAAAAAATTTTTTTTTGGACTTAGTCATTTTTCCGGCGTTTATCAGACTTTCAGATAGGGAAAATGTCAGTGAGCGTTCCGATTTCAGTTCCAGAGCGATTCGCCCAATGAGTCCTTGATACTTAGTCGTTTTCAGCCAATTTTCTGGATTTTTGAAAATTTCACTTCTTTGTGAAAATATCCACTAAATGAGGGAATAATATGTGTGAGGGTACCCCAGGAGAGTTCCAAATGTGTGTGGGTAGAATATATATCCCACGGGGGTAAAATTGAAAAAAGTTGAAAAAAATTTTTTTTTGGACTTAGTCATTTTTCTGGCGTTTATCAGACTTTAAGATAGGGGAAATGTCAGTGAGCATTCCCATTTCAGTTCCAGAGCGATTCGCCCAATGAGTCTTTGATATTTAGTCGTTTTCAGCCAATTTTCTGGATTTTTGAAAATTTCACTTTTTTGTGAAAATATCCACTAAATGAGGGAATAATATGTGTGAGGGTACCCCAGGAGAGTTCCAAATGTGTGTGGGTAGAATATATATCCCACGGGGGTAAAATTGAAAAAAGTTGAAAAAATTTTTTTTTTGGACTTAGTCATTTTTCCGGCGTTTATCAGACTTTCAGATAGGGAAAATGTCACTGAGCGTTCCGATTTCAGTTCCAGAGCGATTCGCCCAATGAGTCCTTGATACTTAGTCGTTTTCAGCCAATTTTCTGGATTTTTGAAAATTTCACTTCTTTGTGAAAATATCCACTAAATGAGGGAATAATATGTGTGAGGGTACCCCAGGAGAGTTCCAAATGTGTGTGGGTAGAATATATATCCCACGGGGGTAAAATTGAAAAAAGTTGAAAAAAATATTTTTTTGGACTTAGTCATTTTTCTGGCGTTTATCAGACTTTCAGATAGGGGAAATGTCAGTGAGCGTTCCGATTTCAGTTCCAGAGCGACTCGCCCAATGAGTCCTTGATACTTAGTCGTTTTCAGCCAATTTTCTGGATTTTTGAAAATTTCGCTTCTTTGTGAAAATATCCACTAAATGAGGGAATAATATGTGTGAGGGTACCCCAGGAGATTTCCAAATGTGTGTGGGTAGAATATATATCCCACGGGGGTAAAATTGAAAAAAGTTGAAAAAAAATTTTTTTTGGACTTAGTCATTTTTCCGGCGTTTATCAGACTTTCAGATAGGGGAAATGTCAGTGAGCGTTCCGATTTCAGTTCCAGAGCGATTCGCCCAATGAGTCTTTGATATTTAGTCGTTTTCAGCCAATTTTCTGGATTTTTGAAAATGTCACTTTTTTGTGAAAATATCCACTAAATGAGGGAATAATATGTGTGAGGGTACCCCAGGAGAGTTCCAAATGTGTGTGGGTAGAATATATATCCCACGGGGGTAAAATTGAAAAAAGTTGAAAAAAATTTTTTTTTGGACTTAGTCATTTTTCTGGCGTTTATCAGACTTTAAGATAGGGGAAATGTCAGTGAGCATTCCCATTTCAGTTCCAGAGCGATTCGCACAATGAGTCTTTGATATTTAGTCGTTTTCAGCCAATTTTCTGGATTTTTGAAAATTTCACTTTTTTGTGAAAATATCCATTAAATGAGGGAATAATATGTGTGAGGGTACCGAAGGAGAGTTCCAAATTTGTGTGGGTAGAATACATATCCCACGGGGGTAAAATTGAAAAAAGTTTAAAAAAATTTTTTTTGGGACTTAGTCATTTTTTCGGCGTTTATCAGACTTTCAGATAGGGGAAATGTCAGTGAGCATTCCGATTTTAGTTCCAGAGCGATTCGCCCAATGAGTCCTTGTTATTTAGTTGTTTTCAGCCAATTTTCTCGATTTTTGAAAATTTCACTTCTTTGTGAAAATATCCACTAAATGAGGGAATAATATGTGTGAGGGTACCCCAGGAGATTTCCAAATGTGTGTGGATAGAATATATATCCCACGGGGGTAAAATTGAAAAAAGTTGAAAAAAAATTTTTTTTGGACTTAGTCATTTTTCCGGCGTTTATCAGACTTTCAGATAGGGGAAATGTCAGTGAGCGTTCCGATTTCAGTTCCAGAGCGATTCGCCCAATGAGTCCTTGATACTTAGTCGTTTTCAGCCAATTTTCTGGATTTTTGAAAATTTCACTTCTTTGTGAAAATATCCACTAAATGAGGGAATAATATGTGTGAGGGTACCCCAGGAGAGTTCCAAATGTGTGTGGGTAGAATATATATCCCACGGGGGTAAAATTGAAAAAAGTTGAAAAAAATTTTTTTTTGGACTTAGTCATTTTTCTGGCGTTTATCAGACTTTAAGATAGGGGAAATGTCAGTGAGCATTCCCATTTCAGTTCCAGAGCGATTCGCCCAATGAGTCTTTGATATTTAGTCGTTTTCAGCCAATTTTCTGGATTTTTGAAAATGTCACTTTTTTGTGAAAATATCCACTAAATGAGGGAATAATATGTGTGAGGGTACCCCAGGAGAGTTCCAAATGTGTGTGGGTAGAATATATATCCCACGGGGGTAAAATTGAAAAAAGTTGAAAAAAATTTTTTTTTGGACTTAGTCATTTTTCCGGCGTTTATCAGACTTTCAGATAGGGAAAATGTCAGTGAGCGTTCCGATTTCAGTTCCAGAGCGATTCGCCCAATGAGTCCTTGATACTTAGTCGTTTTCAGCCAATTTTCTGGATTTTTGAAAATTTCACTTCTTTGTGAAAATATCCACTAAATGAGGGAATAATATGTGTGAGGGTACCCCAGGAGAGTTCCAAATGTGTGTGGGTAGAATATATATCCCACGGGGGTAAAATTGAAAAAAGTTGAAAAAAATTTTTTTTTGGACTTAGTCATTTTTCTGGCGTTTATCAGACTTTAAGATAGGGGAAATGTCAGTGAGCATTCCCATTTCAGTTCCAGAGCGATTCGCCCAATGAGTCTTTGATATTTAGTCGTTTTCAGCCAATTTTCTGGATTTTTGAAAATTTCACTTTTTTGTGAAAATATCCACTAAATGAGGGAATAATATGTGTGAGGGTACCCCAGGAGAGTTCCAAATGTGTGTGGGTAGAATATATATCCCACGGGGGTAAAATTGAAAAAAGTTGAAAAAATTTTTTTTTTGGACTTAGTCATTTTTCCGGCGTTTATCAGACTTTCAGATAGGGAAAATGTCACTGAGCGTTCCGATTTCAGTTCCAGAGCGATTCGCCCAATGAGTCCTTGATACTTAGTCGTTTTCAGCCAATTTTCTGGATTTTTGAAAATTTCACTTCTTTGTGAAAATATCCACTAAATGAGGGAATAATATGTGTGAGGGTACCCCAGGAGAGTTCCAAATGTGTGTGGGTAGAATATATATCCCACGGGGGTAAAATTGAAAAAAGTTGAAAAAAATATTTTTTTGGACTTAGTCATTTTTCTGGCGTTTATCAGACTTTCAGATAGGGGAAATGTCAGTGAGCGTTCCGATTTCAGTTCCAGAGCGACTCGCCCAATGAGTCCTTGATACTTAGTCGTTTTCAGCCAATTTTCTGGATTTTTGAAAATTTCGCTTCTTTGTGAAAATATCCACTAAATGAGGGAATAATATGTGTGAGGGTACCCCAGGAGATTTCCAAATGTGTGTGGGTAGAATATATATCCCACGGGGGTAAAATTGAAAAAAGTTGAAAAAAAATTTTTTTTGGACTTAGTCATTTTTCCGGCGTTTATCAGACTTTCAGATAGGGGAAATGTCAGTGAGCGTTCCGATTTCAGTTCCAGAGCGATTCGCCCAATGAGTCCTTGATACTTAGTCGTTTTCAGCCAATTTTCTGGATTTTTGAAAATTTCACTTCTTTGTGAAAATATCCACTAAATGAGGGAATAATATGTGTGAGGGTACCCCAGGAGAGTTCCAAATGTGTGTGGGTAGAATATATATCCCACGGGGGTAAAATTGAAAAAAGTTGAAAAAAATTTTTTTTTGGACTTAGTCATTTTTCTGGCGTTTATCAGACTTTAAGATAGGGGAAATGTCAGTGAGCATTCCCATTTCAGTTCCAGAGCGATTCGCCCAATGAGTCTTTGATATTTAGTCGTTTTCAGCCAATTTTCTGGATTTTTGAAAATGTCACTTTTTTGTGAAAATATCCACTAAATGAGGGAATAATATGTGTGAGGGTACCCCAGGAGAGTTCCAAATGTGTGTGGGTAGAATATATATCCCACGGGGGTAAAATTGAAAAAAGTTGAAACATTTTTTTTTGGACTTAGTCATTTTTCCGGCGTTTATCAGACTTTCAGATAGGGAAAATGTCAGTGAGCGTTCCGATTTCAGTTCCAGAGCGATTCGCCCAGTGAGTCCTTGATACTTAGTCGTTTTCAGCCAATTTTCTGGATTTTTGAAAATTTCACTTTTTTGTGAAAATATCCATTAAATGAGGGAATAATATGTGTGAGGGTACCGAAGGAGAGTTCCAAATTTGTGTGGGTAGAATACATATCCCACGGGGGTAAAATTGAAAAAAGTTTAAAAAAAATTTTTTTGGGACTTAGTCATTTTTCCGGCGTTTATCAGACTTTCAGATAGGGGAAATGTCAGTGAGCATTCCGATTTTAGTTCCAGAGCGATTCGCCCAATGAGTCCTTGTAATTTAGTTGTTTTCAGCCAATTTTCTCGATTTTTGAAAATTTCACTTCTTTGTGAAAATATCCACTAAATGAGGGAATAATATGTGTGAGGGTACCCCAGGAGAGTTCCAAATGTGTGTGGGTAGAATATATATCCCACGGGGGTAAAATTGAAAAAAGTTGAAAAAAATTTTTTTTTGGACTTAGTCATTTTTCTGGCGTTTATCAGACTTTAAGATAGGGGAAATGTCAGTGAGCATTCCCATTTCAGTTCCAGAGCGATTCGCACAATGAGTCTTTGATATTTAGTCGTTTTCAGCCAATTTTCTGGATTTTTGAAAATTTCACTTTTTTGTGAAAATATCCATTAAATGAGGGAATAATATGTGTGAGGGTACCGAAGGAGAGTTCCAAATTTGTGTGGGTAGAATACATATCCCACGGGGGTAAAATTGAAAAAAGTTTAAAAAAATTTTTTTTGGGACTTAGTCATTTTTTCGGCGTTTATCAGACTTTCAGATAGGGGAAATGTCAGTGAGCATTCCGATTTTAGTTCCAGAGCGATTCGCCCAATGAGTCCTTGTTATTTAGTTGTTTTCAGCCAATTTTCTCGATTTTTGAAAATTTCACTTCTTTGTGAAAATATCCACTAAATGAGGGAATAATATGTGTGAGGGTACCCCAGGAGATTTCCAAATGTGTGTGGATAGAATATATATCCCACGGGGGTAAAATTGAAAAAAGTTGAAAAAAAATTTTTTTTGGACTTAGTCATTTTTCCGGCGTTTATCAGACTTTCAGATAGGGGAAATGTCAGTGAGCGTTCCGATTTCAGTTCCAGAGCGATTCGCCCAATGAGTCCTTGATACTTAGTCGTTTTCAGCCAATTTTCTGGATTTTTGAAAATTTCACTTCTTTGTGAAAATATCCACTAAATGAGGGAATAATATGTGTGAGGGTACCCCAGGAGAGTTCCAAATGTGTGTGGGTAGAATATATATCCCACGGGGGTAAAATTGAAAAAAGTTGAAAAAAATTTTTTTTTGGACTTAGTCATTTTTCTGGCGTTTATCAGACTTTAAGATAGGGGAAATGTCAGTGAGCATTCCCATTTCAGTTCCAGAGCGATTCGCCCAATGAGTCTTTGATATTTAGTCGTTTTCAGCCAATTTTCTGGATTTTTGAAAATGTCACTTTTTTGTGAAAATATCCACTAAATGAGGGAATAATATGTGTGAGGGTACCCCAGGAGAGTTCCAAATGTGTGTGGGTAGAATATATATCCCACGGGGGTAAAATTGAAAAAAGTTGAAAAAAATTTTTTTTTGGACTTAGTCATTTTTCCGGCGTTTATCAGACTTTCAGATAGGGAAAATGTCAGTGAGCGTTCCGATTTCAGTTCCAGAGCGATTCGCCCAATGAGTCCTTGATACTTAGTCGTTTTCAGCCAATTTTCTGGATTTTTGAAAATTTCACTTCTTTGTGAAAATATCCACTAAATGAGGGAATAATATGTGTGAGGGTACCCCAGGAGAGTTCCAAATGTGTGTGGGTAGAATATATATCCCACGGCGGTAAAATTGAAAAAAGTTGAAAAAAATTTTTTTTTGGACTTAGTCATTTTTCCGGCGTTTATCAGACTTTCAGATAGGGAAAATGTCAGTGAGCGTTCCGATTTCAGTTCCAGAGCGATTCGCCCATTGAGTCCTTGATACTTAGTCGTTTTCAGCCAATTTTCTGGATTTTTGAAAATTTCACTTCTTTGTGAAAATATCCACTAAATGAGGGAATAATATGTGTGAGGGTACCCCAGGAGAGTTCCAAATGTGTGTGGGTAGAATATATATCCCACGGGGGTAAAATTGAAAAAAGTTGAAAAAAATTTTTTTTTGGACTTAGTCATTTTTCTGGCGTTTATCAGACTTTAAGATAGGGGAAATGTCAGTGAGCATTCCCATTTCAGTTCCAGAGCGATTCGCCCAATGAGTCTTTGATATTTAGTCGTTTTCAGCCAATTTTCTGGATTTTTGAAAATTTCACTTTTTTGTGAAAATATCCACTAAATGAGGGAATAATATGTGTGAGGGTACCCCAGGAGAGTTCCAAATGTGTGTGGGTAGAATATATATCCCACGGGGGTAAAATTGAAAAAAGTTGAAAAAATTTTTTTTTTGGACTTAGTCATTTTTCCGGCGTTTATCAGACTTTCAGATAGGGAAAATGTCACTGAGCGTTCCGATTTCAGTTCCAGAGCGATTCGCCCAATGAGTCCTTGATACTTAGTCGTTTTCAGCCAATTTTCTGGATTTTTGAAAATTTCACTTCTTTGTGAAAATATCCACTAAATGAGGGAATAATATGTGTGAGGGTACCCCAGGAGAGTTCCAAATGTGTGTGGGTAGAATATATATCCCACGGGGGTAAAATTGAAAAAAGTTGAAAAAAATATTTTTTTGGACTTAGTCATTTTTCTGGCGTTTATCAGACTTTCAGATAGGGGAAATGTCAGTGAGCGTTCCGATTTCAGTTCCAGAGCGACTCGCCCAATGAGTCCTTGATACTTAGTCGTTTTCAGCCAATTTTCTGGATTTTTGAAAATTTCACTTCTTTGTGAAAATATCCACTAAATGAGGGAATAATATGTGTGAGGGTACCCCAGGAGAGTTCCAAATGTGTGTGGGTAGAATATATATCCCACGGGGGTAAAATTGAAAAAAGTTGAAAAAAATTTTTTTTTGGACTTAGTCATTTTTCTGGCGTTTATCAGACTTTAAGATAGGGGAAATGTCAGTGAGCATTCCCATTTCAGTTCCAGAGCGATTCGCACAATGAGTCTTTGATATTTAGTCGTTTTCAGCCAATTTTCTGGATTTTTGAAAATATCACTTTTTTGTGAAAATATCCATTAAATGAGGGAATAATATGTGTGAGGGTACCGAAGGAGAGTTCCAAATTTGTGTGGGTAGAATACATATCCCACGGGGGTAAAATTGAAAAAAGTTGAAAAAAATTTTTTTTTGGACTTAGTCATTTTTCTGGCGTTTATCAGACTTTAAGATAGGGGAAATGTCAGTGAGCATTCCCATTTCAGTTCCAGAGCGATTCGCCCAATGAGTCCTTGATACTTAGTCGTTTTCAGCCAATTTTCTGGATTTTTGAAAATTTCACTTCTTTGTGAAAATATCCACTAAATGAGGGAATAATATGTGTGAGGGTACCCCAGGAGAGTTCCAAATGTGTGTGGGTAGAATATATATCCCACGGGGGTAAAATTGAAAAAAGTTGAAAAAATTTTTTTTTGGGACTTAGTCATTTTTCCGGCGTTTATCAGACTTTCTGATAGGGAAAATGTCAGTGAGCATTCCGATTTCAGTTCCAGAGCGATTCGCCCAAAGTGTCTTTGATATTTATTCGTTTTCAGTCAATTTTCTGGATTTTTGAAAATTTCACTTTTTTGTGAAAATATCCACTTAATGAGGGAATAATATGTGTGAGGGTACCCCAGGAGAGTTCCAAATGTGTGTGGGTAGAATATATATCCCACGGGGGTAAAATTGAAAAAAGTTTAAAAAAATTTTTTTTTGGACTTAGTCATTTTTCTGGCGTTTATCAGACTTTCAGATAGGGGAAATGTCAGTGAGCGTTCCGATTTCAGTTCCAGAGCGACTCGCCCAATGAGTCCTTGATACTTAGTCGTTTTCAGCCAATTTTCTGGATTTTTGAAAATTTCGCTTCTTTGTGAAAATATCCACTAAATGAGGGAATAATATGTGTGAGGGTACCCCAGGAGATTTCCAAATGTGTGTGGGTAGAATATATATCCCACGGGGGTAAAATTGAAAAAAGTTGAAAAAAATTTTTTTTTGGACTTAGTCATTTTTCCGGCGTTTATCAGACTTTCAGATAGGGAAAATGTCAGTGAGCGTTCCGATTTCAGTTCCAGAGCGATTCGCCCAATGAGTCCTTGATACTTAGTCGTTTTCAGCCAATTTTCTGGATTTTTGAAAATTTCACTTCTTTGTGAAAATATCCACTAAATGAGGGAATAATATGTGTGAGGGTACCCCAGGAGATTTCCAAATGTGTGTGGGTAGAATATATATCCCACGGGGGTAAAATTGAAAAAAGTTGAAAAAAAATTTTTTTTGGACTTAGTCATTTTTCCGGCGTTTATCAGACTTTCAGATAGGGGAAATGTCAGTGAGCGTTCCGATTTCAGTTCCAGAGCGATTCGCCCAATGAGTCCTTGATACTTAGTCGTTTTCAGCCAATTTTCTGGATTTTTGAAAATTTCACTTCTTTGTGAAAATATCCACTAAATGAGGGAATAATATGTGTGAGGGTACCCCAGGAGAGTTCCAAATGTGTGTGGGTAGAATATATATCCCACGGGGGTAAAATTGAAAAAAGTTGAAAAAAATTTTTTTTTGGACTTAGTCATTTTTCTGGCGTTTATCAGACTTTAAGATAGGGGAAATGTCAGTGAGCATTCCCATTTCAGTTCCAGAGCGATTCGCCCAATGAGCCTTTGATATTTAGTCATTTTTAGCCAATTTTCTGTATTTTTGAAAATTTCACTTTTTTGTGAAAATATCCACTAAATGAGGGAATAATATGTGTGAGGGTACCCCAGGAGAGTTCCAAATGTGTGTGGGTAGAATATATATCCCACGGGGGTAAAATTGAAAAAAGTTGAAAAAAATTTTTTTTTGGACTTAGTCATTTTTCCGGCGTTTATCAGACTTTCAGATAGGGAAAATGTCAGTGAGCGTTCCGATTTCAGTTCCAGAGCGATTCGCCCAATGAGTCTTTGATATTTAGTCGTTTTCAGCCAATTTTCTGGATTTTTGAAAATTTCACTTTTTTGTGAAAATATCCACTAAATGAGGGAATAATATGTGTGAGGGTACCCCAGGAGAGTTCCAAATGTGTGTGGGTAGAATATATATCCCACGGGGGCAAAATTGAAAAAAGTTGAAAAATTTTTTTTTCGGGACTTAGTCATTTTTCCGGCGTTTATCAGACTTTCAGATAGGGAAAATGTCAGTGAGCGTTCAGATTTCAGTTCCAGAGCGATTCGCCCAATGAGTCCTTGATACTTAGTCATTTTCAGCCAATTTTCTGGATTTTTGAAAATTTCACTTCTTTGTGAAAATATCCACTAAATGAGGGAATAATATGTGTGAGGGTACCCCAGGAGAGTTCCAAATGTGTGTGGGTAGAATATATATCCCACGGGGGTAAAATTGAAAAAAGTTGAAAAAAATTTTTTTTTGGACTTAGTCATTTTTCCGGCGTTTATCAGACTTTCAGATAGGGGAAATGTCAGTGAGCGTTCCGATTTCAGTTCCAGAGTGATTCGCCCAATGAGTCCTTGATACTTAGTCGTTTTCAGCCAATTTTCTGGATTTTTGAAAATTTCACTTCTTTGTGAAAATATCCACTAAATGAGGGAATAATATGTGTGAAGGTACCCCAGGAAAGTTCCAAATGTGTGTGGGTAGAATATATATCCCACGGGGGTAAAATTGAAAAAAGTTGAAAAAAATTTTTTTTTGGACTTAGTCATTTTTCCGGCGTTTATCAGACTTTCAGATAGGGAAAATGTCAGTGAGCGTTCCGATTTCAGTTCCAGAGCGATTCGCCCAATGAGTCCTTGATACTTAGTCGTTTTCAGCCAATTTTCTGGATTTTTGAAAATTTCACTTCTTTGTGAAAATATCCAATAAATGAGGGAATAATATGTGTGAGGGTACCCCAGGAGAGTTCCAAATGTGTGTGGATAGAATATATATCCCACGGGGGTAAAATTGAAAAAAGTTGAAAATTTTTTTTTTGGACTGTCATTTTTCTGGCGTTTATCAGACTTTAAGATAAGGGAAATGTCAGTGAGCATTCCCATTTCAGTTCCAGAGCGATTCGCCCAATGAGTCTTTGATACTTAGTCGTTTTCAGCCAATTTTCTGGATTTTTGAAAATTTCACTTTTTTGTGAAAATATCCAATAAATGAGGGAATAATATGTGAGGGTACCCCAGGAGAGTTCCAAATGTGTGTGGGTAGAATATATATCCCACGGGGGTAAAATTGAAAAAAGTTGAAAAAAATTTTTTTTTGGACTTAGTCATTTTTCCGGCGTTTATCAGACTTTCAGATAGGGAAAATGTCAGTGAGCATTCCCATTTCAGTTCCAGAGCGATTCACCCAAGGAGTCCTTGATACTTAGTCGTTTTCAGCCAATTTTCTGGATTTTTGAAAATTTCACTTCTTTGGGAAAATATCCACTAAATGAGGGAATAATATGTGTGAGGGTACCGAAGGAGAGTTCCAAATTTGTGTGGGTAGAATATATATCCCACGGGGGTAAAATTGAAAAAAGTTTAAAAAATTTTTTTTGGGGACTTAAGTCATTTTTCCGGCGTTTATCAGACTTTCAGATAGGGGCAATGTCAGTGAGCATTCCGATTTCAGTTCCAGAGCGATTCGCCCAATGAGTCCTTGATATTTAGTCGTTTTCAGCCAATTTTCTGGATTTTTGAAAATTTCACTTTTTTGTGAAAATATCCACTAAATGAGGGAATAATATGTGTGAGGGTACCCCAGGAGAGTTCCAAATGTGTGTGGGTAGAATATATATCCCACGGGGGTAAAATTGAAAAAAGTTGAAAAAAATTTTTTTTTGGACTTAGTCATTTTTCTTGCGTTTATCAGACTTTAAGATAGGGGAAATGTCAGTGAGCATTCCCATTTCAGTTCCAGAGCGATTCGCACAATGAGTCTTTGATATTTAGTCGTTTTCAGCCAATTTTCTGGATTTTTGAAAATTTCACTTTTTTGTGAAAATATCCACTAAATGAGGGAATAATATGTGTGAGGGTAACGAAGGAGAGTTCCAAATTTGTGTGGGTAGAATATATATCCCACGGGGGTAAAATTGAAAAAAGTTTAAAAAAATTTTTTTTGGGACTTAGTCATTTTTCCGGCGTTTATCAGACTTTCAGATAGTGGAAATGTCAGTGAGCATTCCGATTTTAGTTCCAGAGCGATTCGCCCAATGAGTCCTTGTTATTTAGTTGTTTTCAGCCAATTTTCTCGATTTTTGAAAATTTCACTTTTTTGTGAAAATATCCACTAAATGAGGGAATAATATGTGTGAGGGTACCCCAGGAGAGTTCCAAATGTGTGTGGGTAGAATATATATCCCACGGGGGTAAAATTGAAAAAAGTTGAAAAAAATTTTTTTTTGGACTTAGTCATTTTTCTGGCGTTTATCAGACTTTAAGATAGGGGAAATGTCAGTGAGCATTCCCATTTCAGTTCCAGAGCGATTCGCCCAATGAGTCTTTGATATTTAGTCGTTTCCAGCCAATTTTCTGGATTTTTGAAAATTTCACTTTTTTGTGAAAATATCCACTAAATGAGGGAATAATATGTGTGAGGGTACCCCAGGAGAGTTCCAAATTTGTGTGGGTAGAATATATATCCCACGGGGGTAAAATTGAAAAAAGTTTAAAAAAATTTTTTTTGGGACTTAGTCATTTTTCCGGTGTTTATCAGACTTTCAGATAGGGGAAATGTCAGTGAGCGTTCCGATTTCAGTTCCAGAGCGATTCGCCCAATGAGTCCTTGATACTTAGTCGTTTTCAGCCAATTTTCTGGATTTTTGAAAATTTCACTTCTTTGTGAAAATATCCACTAAATGAGGGAATAAGACGTGTGAGGGTACCCCAGGAGAGTTCCAAATGTGTGTGGGTAGAATATATATCCAACAGGGGTAAAATTGAAAAAAGTTGAAAAAAATTTTTTTTTGGACTTAGTCATTTTTCTGGCATTTATCAGACTTTAAGATAGGGGAAATGTCAGTGAGCATTCCCATTTCAGTTCCAGAGCGATTCGCCCAAGGAGTCCTTGATACTTAGTCGTTTTCAGCCAATTTTCTGGATTTTTGAAAATTTCACTTCTTTGGGAAAATATCCACTAAATGAGGGAATAATATGTGTGAGGGTACCCCAGGAGAGTTCCAAATGTGTGTGGGTAGAATATATATCCCACGGGGGTAAAATTGAAAAAAGTTGAAAAAAATTTTTTTTTGGACTTAGTCATTTTTCTGGCGTTTATCAGACTTTAAGATAGGGGAAATGTCAGTGAGCATTCCCATTTCAGTTCCAGAGCGATTCGCACAATGAGTCTTTGATATTTAGTTGTTTTCAGTCAATTTTCTGGATTTTTGAAAATTTCACTTTTTTGTGAAAATATCCACTAAATGAGGGAATAATATGTGTGAGGGTACCGAAGGAGAGGTCCAAATTTGTGTGGGTAGAATATATATCCCACGGGGGTAAAATTGAAAAAAGTTAAAAAAAATTTTTTTGGGGACTTAAGTCATTTTTCCGGCGTTTATCAGACTTTCAGATAGGGGAAATGTCAGTGAGCATTCCGATTTCAGTTCCAGAGCGATTCGCCCAATGAGTCCTTGATATTTAGTCGTTTTCAGCCAATTTTCTGGATTTTTGAAAATTTCACTTTTTTGTGAAAATATCCACTAAATGAGGGAATAATATGTGTGAGGGTACCCCAGGAGAGTTCCAAATGTGTGTGGGTAGAATATATATCCCACGGGGGTAAAATTGAAAAAAGTTGAAAAAAATTTTTTTTTGGACTTAGTCATTTTTCTGGCGTTTATCAGACTTTAAGATAGGGGAAATGTCAGTGAGCATTCCCATTTCAGTTCCAGAGCGATTCGCCCAATGAGTCTTTGATATTTAGTCGTTTTCAGCCAATTTTCTGGATTTTTGAAAATTTCACTTCTTTGTGAAAATATCCACTAAATGAGGGAATAAGACGTGTGAGGGTACCCCAGGAGAGTTCCAAATGTGTGTGGGTAGAATATATATCCCACAGGGGTAAAATTGAAAAAAGTTGAAAAAAATTTTTTTTTGGACTTAGTCATTTTTCTGGCGTTTATCAGACTTTAAGATAGGGGAAATGTCAGTGAGCATTCCCATTTCAGTTCCAGAGCGATTCGCCCAAGGAGTCCTTGATACTTAGTCGTTTTCAGCCAATTTTCTGGATTTTTGAAAATTTCACTTCTTTGGGAAAATATCCACTAAATGAGGGAATAATATGTGTGAGGGTACCCCAGGAGAGTTCCAAATGTGTGTGGGTAGAATATATATCCCACGGGGGTAAAATTGAAAAAAGTTGAAAAAAATTTTTTTTTGGACTTAGTCATTTTTCTGGCGTTTATCAGACTTTAAGATAGGGGAAATGTCAGTGAGCATTCCCATTTCAGTTCCAGAGCGATTCGCACAATGAGTCTTTGATATTTAGTCGTTTTCAGCCAATTTTCTGGATTTTTGAAAATTTCACTTTTTTGTGAAAATATCCACTAAATGAGGGAATAATATGTGTGAGGGTACCGAAGGAGAGTTCCAAATTTGTGTGGGTAGAATATATATCCCACGGGGGTAAAATTGAAAAAAGTTAAAAAAAATTTTTTTGGGGACTTAAGTCATTTTTCCGGCGTTTATCAGACTTTCAGATAGGGGAAATGTTAGTGAGCATTCCGATTTCAGTTCCAGAGCGATTCGCCCAATGAGTCCTTGATATTTAGTCGTTTTCAGCCAATTTTCTGGATTTTTGAAAATTTCACTTTTTTGTGAAAATATCCACTAAATGAGGGAATAATATGTGTGAGGGTACCCCAGGAGAGTTCCAAATGTGTGTGGGTAGAATATATATCCCACGGGGGTAAAATTGAAAAAAGTTGAAAAAAATTTTTTTTTGGACTTAGTCATTTTTCTGGCGTTTATCAGACTTTCAGATAGGGGAAATGTCAGTGAGCATTCCGATTTCAGTTCCAGAGCGATTCGCCCAATGAGTCCTTGATATTTAGTCGTTTTCAGCCAATTTTCTGGATTTTTGAAAATTTCACTTTTTTGTGAAAATATCCACTAAATGAGGGAATAATATGTGTGAGGGTACCCCAGGAGAGTTCCAAATGTGTGTGGGTAGAATATATATCCCACGGGGGTAAAATTGAAAAAAGTTGAAAAAAATTTTTTTTTGGACTTAGTCATTTTTCTGGCGTTTATCAGACTTTAAGATAGGGGAAATGTCAGTGAGCATTCCCATTTGAGTTCCAGAGCGATTCGCCCAATGAGTCGTGGATATTTAGTCGTTTTCAGCCAATTTTCTGGATTTTTGAAAATTTCACTTTTTTGTGAAAATATCCACTAAATGAGGGAATAATATGTGTGAGGGTACCCCAGGAGAGTTCCAAATGTGTGTGGGTAGAATATATATCCCACGGGGGTAAAATTGAAAAAAGTTGAAAAAAATTTTTTTTTGGACTTAGTCATTTTTCCGGCGTATATCAGACTTTCAGATAGGGAAAATGTCAGTGAGCGTTCCGATTTCAGTTCCAGAGCGATTCGCCCAATGAGTCCTTGATACTTAGTCGTTTTCAGCGAATTTTCTGGATTTTTGAAAATTTCACTTCTTTGTGAAAATATCCAATAAATGAGGGAATAATATGTGTGAGGGTACCCCAGGAGAGTTCCAAATGTGTGTGGGTAAAATATATATCCCACGGGGGTAAAATTGAAAAAAGTTGAAAAAATTTTTTTTTTTTACTTAAGTCATTTTTCCGGCGTTTATCAGACTTTCAGATAGGGGAAATGTCAGTGAGCATTCCGATTTCAGTTCCAGAGCGATTCGCCCAATGAGTCCTTGATATTTAGTCGTTTTCAGCCAATTTTCTGGATTTTTGAAAATTTCACTTCTTTGTGAAAATATCCACTAAATGAGGGAATAATATGTGTGAGGGTACCCCAGGAGAGTTCCAAATGTGTGTGGGTAGAATATATATCCCACGGGGGTAAAATTGAAAAAAGTTTAAAAAAATTTTTTTTTGGACTGTCATTTTTCTGGCGTTTATCAGACTTTACGATAGGGGAAATGTCAGTGAGCATTCCCATTGCAGTTCCAGAGCGATTCGCACAATGAGTCTTTGATATTTAGTCGTTTTCAGCCAATTTTCTGGATTTTTGAAAATTTCACTTTTTTGTGAAAATATCCACTAAATGAGGGAATAATATGTGTGAGGGTACCGAAGGAGAGTTCCAAATTTGTGTGGGTAGAATATATATCCCACGGGGGTAAAATTGAAAAAAGTTGAAAAAAAATTTTTTTTGGACTTCGTCATTTTTCTGGCGTTTATCAGACTTTAAGATAGGGGAAATGTCAGTGAGCATTCCCATTTCAGTTCCAGAGCGATTCGCACAATGAGTCTTTGATATTTAGTCGTTTTCAGCCAATTTTCTGGATTTTTGAAAATTTCACTTTTTTGTGAAAATATCCACTAAATGAGGGAATAATATGTGTGAGGGTACCGAAGGAGAGTTCCAAATTTGTGTGGGTAGAATATATATCCCACGGGGGTAAAATTGAAAAAAGTTAAAAAAAATTTTTTTGGGGACTTAAGTCATTTTTCCGGCGTTTATCAGACTTTCAGATAGGGGAAATGTTAGTGAGCATTCCGATTTCAGTTCCAGAGCGATTCGCCCAATGAGTCCTTGATATTTAGTCGTTTTCAGCCAATTTTCTGGATTTTTGAAAATTTCACTTTTTTGTGAAAATATCCACTAAATGAGGGAATAATATGTGTGAGGGTACCCCAGGAGAGTTCCAAATGTGTGTGGGTAGAATATATATCCCACGGGGGTAAAATTGAAAAAAGTTGAAAAAAATTTTTTTTTGGACTTAGTCATTTTTCTGGCGTTTATCAGACTTTCAGATAGGGGAAATGTCAGTGAGCATTCCGATTTCAGTTCCAGAGCGATTCGCCCAATGAGTCCTTGATATTTAGTCGTTTTCAGCCAATTTTCTGGATTTTTGAAAATTTCACTTTTTTGTGAAAATATCCACTAAATGAGGGAATAATATGTGTGAGGGTACCCCAGGAGAGTTCCAAATGTGTGTGGGTAGAATATATATCCCACGGGGGTAAAATTGAAAAAAGTTGAAAAAAATTTTTTTTTGGACTTAGTCATTTTTCTGGCGTTTATCAGACTTTAAGATAGGGGAAATGTCAGTGAGCATTCCCATTTGAGTTCCAGAGCGATTCGCCCAATGAGTCGTGGATATTTAGTCGTTTTCAGCCAATTTTCTGGATTTTTGAAAATTTCACTTTTTTGTGAAAATATCCACTAAATGAGGGAATAATATGTGTGAGGGTACCCCAGGAGAGTTCCAAATGTGTGTGGGTAGAATATATATCCCACGGGGGTAAAATTGAAAAAAGTTGAAAAAAATTTTTTTTTGGACTTAGTCATTTTTCCGGCGTATATCAGACTTTCAGATAGGGAAAATGTCAGTGAGCGTTCCGATTTCAGTTCCAGAGCGATTCGCCCAATGAGTCCTTGATACTTAGTCGTTTTCAGCGAATTTTCTGGATTTTTGAAAATTTCACTTCTTTGTGAAAATATCCAATAAATGAGGGAATAATATGTGTGAGGGTACCCCAGGAGAGTTCCAAATGTGTGTGGGTAAAATATATATCCCACGGGGGTAAAATTGAAAAAAGTTGAAAAAATTTTTTTTTTTTACTTAAGTCATTTTTCCGGCGTTTATCAGACTTTCAGATAGGGGAAATGTCAGTGAGCATTCCGATTTCAGTTCCAGAGCGATTCGCCCAATGAGTCCTTGATATTTAGTCGTTTTCAGCCAATTTTCTGGATTTTTGAAAATTTCACTTCTTTGTGAAAATATCCACTAAATGAGGGAATAATATGTGTGAGGGTACCCCAGGAGAGTTCCAAATGTGTGTGGGTAGAATATATATCCCACGGGGGTAAAATTGAAAAAAGTTTAAAAAAATTTTTTTTTGGACTGTCATTTTTCTGGCGTTTATCAGACTTTACGATAGGGGAAATGTCAGTGAGCATTCCCATTGCAGTTCCAGAGCGATTCGCACAATGAGTCTTTGATATTTAGTCGTTTTCAGCCAATTTTCTGGATTTTTGAAAATTTCACTTTTTTGTGAAAATATCCACTAAATGAGGGAATAATATGTGTGAGGGTACCGAAGGAGAGTTCCAAATTTGTGTGGGTAGAATATATATCCCACGGGGGTAAAATTGAAAAAAGTTGAAAAAAAATTTTTTTTGGACTTCGTCATTTTTCTGGCGTTTATCAGACTTTCAGATAGGGGAAATGTCAGTGAGCGTTCCGATTTCAGTTCCAGAGCGATTCGCCCAATGAGTCCTTGATACTTAGTCGTTTTCAGCCAATTTTCTGGATTTTTGAAAATTTCACTTCTTTGTGAAAATATCCACTAAATGAGGGAATAATATGTGTGAGGGTACCGAAGGAGAGTTCCAAATTTGTGTGGGTAGAATATATATCCCACGGGGGTAAAATTGAAAAAAGTTTAAAAAAATTTTTTTTGCGACTTAGTCATTTTTCCGGTGTTTATCAGACTTTCAGATAGGGGAAATGTCAGTGAGCGTTCCGATTTCAGTTCCAGAGCGATTCGCCCAATGAGTCCTTGATACTTAGTCGTTTTCAGCCAATTTTCTGGATTTTTGAAAATTCCACTTCTTTGTGAAAATATCCACTAAATGAGGGAATAAGACGTGTGAGGGTACCCCAGGAGAGTTCCAAATGTGTGTGGGTAGAATATATATCCAACAGGGGTAAAATTGAAAAAAGTTGAAAAAAATTTTTTTTTGGACTTAGTCATTTTTCTGGCGTTTATCAGACTTTAAGATAGGGGAAATGTCAGTGAGCATTCCCATTTCAGTTCCAGAGCGATTCGCCCAAGGAGTCCTTGATACTTAGTCGTTTTCAGCCAATTTTCTGGATTTTTGAAAATTTCACTTCTTTGGGAAAATATCCACTAAATGAGGGAATAATATGTGTGAGGGTACCCCAGGAGAGTTCCAAATGTGTGTGGGTAGAATATATATCCCACGGGGGTAAAATTGAAAAAAGTTGAAAAAAATTTTTTTTTGGACTTAGTCATTTTTCTGGCGTTTATCAGACTTTAAGATAGGGGAAATGTCAGTGACCATTCCCATTTCAGTTCCAGAGCGATTCGCACAATGAGTCTTTGATATTTAGTTGTTTTCAGCCAATTTTCTGGATTTTTGAAAATTTCACTTTTTTGTGAAAATATCCACTAAATGAGGGAATAATATGTGTGAGGGTACCGAAGGAGAGTTCCAAATTTGTGTGGGTAGAATATATATCCCACGGGGGTAAAATTGAAAAAAGTTTAAAAAAAAATTTTTGGGGACTTAAGTCATTTTTCCGGCGTTTATCAGACTTTCAGATAGGGGAAATGTCAGTGAGCATTCCGATTTCAGTTCCAGAGCGATTCGCCCAATGAGTCCTTGATATTTAGTCGTTTTCAGCCAATTTTCTGGATTTTTGAAAATTTCACTTTTTTGTGAAAATATCCACTAAATGAGGGAATAATATGTGTGAGGGTACCCCAGGAGAGTTCCAAATGTGTGTGGGTAGAATATATATCCCACGGGGGAAAATTGAAAAAAGTTGAAAAAAATTTTTTTTTGGACTTAGTCATTTTTCCGGCGTATATCAGACTTTCAGATAGGGAAAATGTCAGTGAGCGTTCCGATTTCAGTTCCAGAGCGATTCGCCCAATGAGTCCTTGATACTTAGTCGTTTTCAGCCAATTTTCTGGATTTTTGAAAATTTCACTTCTTTGTGAAAATATCCACTAAATGAGGGAATAAGACGTGTGAGGGTACCCCAGGAGAGTTCCAAATGTGTGTGGGTAGAATATATATCCAACAGGGGAAAAATTGAAAAAAGTTGAAAAAAATTTTTTTTTGGAATTAGTCATTTTTCTGGCGTTTATCAGACTTTAAGATAGGGGAAATGTCAGTGAGCATTCCCATTTCAGTTCCAGAGCGATTCGCCCAAGGAGTCCTTGATACTTAGTCGTTTTCAGCCAATTTTCTGGATTTTTGAAAATTTCACTTCTTTGGGAAAATATCCACTAAATGAGGGAATAATATGTGTGAGGGTACCCCAGGAGAGTTCCAAATGTGTGTGGGTAGAATATATATCCCACGGGGGTAAAATTGAAAAAAGTTGAAAAAAATTTTTTTTTGGACTTAGTCATTTTTCTGGCGTTTATCAGACTTTAAGATAGGGGAAATGTCAGTGACCATTCCCATTTCAGTTCCAGAGCGATTCGCACAATGAGTCTTTGATATTTAGTTGTTTTCAGCCAATTTTCTGGATTTTTGAAAATTTCACTTTTTTGTGAAAATATCCACTAAATGAGGGAATAATATGTGTGAGGGTACCGAAGGAGAGTTCCAAATTTGTGTGGGTAGAATATATATCCCACGGGGGTAAAATTGAAAAAAGTTTAAAAAAAAATTTTTGGGGACTTAAGTCATTTTTCCGGCGTTTATCAGACTTTCAGATAGGGGAAATGTCAGTGAGCATTCCGATTTCAGTTCCAGAGCGATTCGCCCAATGAGTCCTTGATATTTAGTCGTTTTCAGCCAATTTTCTGGATTTTTGAAAATTTCACTTTTTTGTGAAAATATCCACTAAATGAGGGAATAATATGTGTGAGGGTACCCCAGGAGAGTTCCAAATGTGTGTGGGTAGAATATATATCCCACGGGGGAAAATTGAAAAAAGTTGAAAAAAATTTTTTTTTGGACTTAGTCATTTTTCCGGCGTATATCAGACTTTCAGATAGGGAAAATGTCAGTGAGCGTTCCGATTTCAGTTCCAGAGCGATTCGCCCAATGAGTCCTTGATACTTAGTCGTTTTCAGCCAATTTTCTGGATTTTTGAAAATTTCACTTCTTTGTGAAAATATCCACTAAATGAGGGAATAAGACGTGTGAGGGTACCCCAGGAGAGTTCCAAATGTGTGTGGGTAGAATATATATCCAACAGGGGAAAAATTGAAAAAAGTTGAAAAAAATTTTTTTTTGGAATTAGTCATTTTTCTGGCGTTTATCAGACTTTAAGATAGGGGAAATGTCAGTGAGCATTCCCATTTCAGTTCCAGAGCGATTCGCCCAAGGAGTCCTTGATACTTAGTCGTTTTCAGCCAATTTTCTGGATTTTTGAAAATTTCACTTCTTTGGGAAAATATCCACTAAATGAGGGAATAATATGTGTGAGGGTACCCCAGGAGAGTTCCAAATGTGTGTGGGTAGAATATATATCCCACGGGGGTAAAATTGAAAAAAGTTGAAAAAAATTTTTTTTTGGACTTAGTCATTTTTCTGGCGTTTATCAGACTTTAAGATAGGGGAAATGTCAGTGAGCATTCCCATTTCAGTTCCAGAGCGATTCGCACAATGAGTCTTTGATATTTAGTTGTTTTCAGCCAATTTTCTGGATTTTTGAAAATTTCACTTTTTTGTGAAAATATCCACTAAATGAGGGAATAATATGTGTGAGGGTACCGAAGGAGAGTTCCAAATTTGTGTGGGTAGAATATATATCCCACGGGGGTAAAATTGAAAAAAGTTCAAAAAATTTTTTTTGGGGACTTAAGTCATTTTTCCGGCGTTTATCAGACTTTCAGATAGGGGAAATGTCAGTGAGCATTCCGATTTCAGTTCCAGAGCGATTCGCCCAATGAGTCCTTGATATTTAGTCGTTTTCAGCCAATTTTCTGGATTTTTGAAAATTTCACTTTTTTGTGAAAATATCCACTAAATGAGGGAATAATATGTGTGAGGGTACCCCAGGAGAGTTCCAAATGTGTGTGGGTAGAATATATATCCCACGGGGGTAAAATTGAAAAAAGTTGAAAAAAATTTTTTTTTGGACTTAGTCATTTTTCTGGCGTTTATCAGACTTTAAGATAGGGGAAATGTCAGTGAGCATTCCCATTTCAGTTCCAGAGCGATTCGCCCAATGAGTCGTGGATATTTAGTCGTTTTCAGCCAATTTTCTGGATTTTTGAAAATTTCACTTTTTTGTGAAAATATCCACTAAATGAGGGAATAATATGTGTGAGGGTACCCCAGGAGAGTTCCAAATGTGTGTGGGTAGAATATATATCCCACGAGGGTAAAATTGAAAAAAGTTGAAAAAAATTTTTTTTTGGACTTAGTCATTTTTCCGGCGTATATCAGACTTTCAGATAGGGAAAATGTCAGTGAGCGTTCCGATTTCAGTTCCAGAGCGATTCGCCCAATGAGTCCTTGATACTTAGTCGTTTTCAGCGAATTTTCTGGATTTTTGAAAATTTCACTTCTTTGTGAAAATATCCAATAAATGAGGGAATAATATGTGTGAGGGTACCCCAGGAGAGTTCCAAATGTGTGTGGGTAAAATATATATCCCACGGGGGTAAAATTGAAAAAAGTTGAAAAAATTTTTTTTTTTTACTTAAGTCATTTTTCCGGCGTTTATCAGACTTTCAGATAGGGGAAATGTCAGTGAGCATTCCGATTTCAGTTCCAGAGCGATTCGCCCAATGAGTCCTTGATATTTAGTCGTTTTCAGCCAATTTTCTGGATTTTTGAAAATTTCACTTCTTTGTGAAAATATCCACTAAATGAGGGAATAATATGTGTGAGGGTACCCCAGGAGAGTTCCAAATGTGTGTGGGTAGAATATATATCCCACGGGGGTGAAATTGAAAAAAGTTGAAAAAATTTTTTTTTTGGACTTAGTCATTTTTCCGGCGTTTATCAGACTTTCAGATAGGGGAAATGTCATTGAGCGTTCCGATTTCAGTTCCAGTGCGATTCGCCCAATGAGTCCTTGATACTTAGTCGTTTTCAGCCAATTTTCTGGATTTTTGAAAATGTCACTTCTTTGTGAAAATATCCACTAAATGAGGGAATAATATGGGTGAGGGTACCCCAGGAGAGTTCCAAATGTGTGTGGGTAGAATATATATCCCACGGGGGTAAAATTGAAAAAAGTTGAAAAAAATTTTTTTTTGGACTTAGTCATTTTTCCGGCGTTTATCAGACTTTCAGATAGGGAAAATGTCAGTGAGCGTTCCGATTTCAGTTCCAGAGCGATTCGCCCAATGAGTCTTTGATATTTAGTCGTTTTCAGCCAATTTTCTGGATTTTTGAAAATTTCACTTTTTTGTGAAAATATCCACTAAATGAGGGAATAATATGTGTGAGGGTACCCCAGGAGAGTTCCAAATGTGTGTGGGTAGAATATATATCCCACGGGGGTAAAATTGAAAAAAGTTGAAAAAAATTTTTTTTTGGACTGTCATTTTTCCGGCGTTTATCAGACTTTAAGATAGGGGAAATGTCAGTGAGCATTCCCATTTCAGTTCCAGAGCGATTCGCACAATGAGTCTTTGATATTTAGTCGTTTTCAGCCAATTTTCTGGATTTTTGAAAATTTCATTTTTTTGTGAAAATATCCACTAAATGAGGGAATAATATGTGTGAGGGTACCGAAGGAGAGTTCCAAATTTGTGTGGGTAGAATATATATCCCACGGGGGTAAAATTGAAAAAAGTTGAAAAAAAATTTTTTTTGGACTTCGTCATTTTTCTGGCGTTTATCAGACTTTCAGATAGGGGAAATGTCAGTGAGCGTTCCGATTTCAGTTCCAGAGCGATTCGCCCAATGAGTCCTTGATACTTAGTCGTTTTCAGCCAATTTTCTGGATTTTTGAAAATTTCACTTCTTTGTGAAAATATCCACTAAATGAGGGAATAATATGTGTGAGGGTACCCCAGGAGAGTTCCAAATGTGTGTGGGTAGAATATATATCCCACAGGGGTAAAATTGAAAAAAGTTGAAAAAAATTTTTTTTTGGACTTAGTCATTTTTCTGGCGTTTATCAGACTTTAAGATAGGGGAAATGTCAGTGAGCATTCCCATTTCAGTTCCAGAGCGATTCGCCCAATGAGTCTTTGATATTTAGTCGTTTTCAGCCAATTTTCTGGATTTTTGAAAATTTCACTTCTTTGTGAAAATATCCACTAAATGAGGGAATAATATGTGTGAGGGTACCCCAGGAGAGTTCCAAATGTGTGTGTGTAGAATATATATCCCACGGGGGTAAAATTGAAAAAAGTTGAAAAAATTTTTTTATTGGACTTAGTCATTTTTCTTGCGTTTATCAGACTTTAAGATAGGGGAAATGTCAGTGAGCATTCCCATTTCAGTTCCAGAGCGATTCGCCCAATGAGTCTTTGATATTTAGTCGTTTTCAGCCAATTTTCTGGATTCTTGAAAATTTCACTTTTTTGTGAAAATATCCACTAAATGAGGGAATAATATGTGTGAGGGTACCCCAGGAGAGTTCCAAATGTGTGTGGGTAGAATATATATCCCACGGGGGTAAAATTGAAAAAAGTTGAAAAAAATTTTTTTTTGGACTTAGTCATTTTTCCGGCGTTTATCAGACTTTCAGATAGGGGAAATGTCAGTGAGCTTTCCGATTTCAGTTCCAGTGCGATTCGCCCAATGAGTCCTTGATACTTAGTCGTTTTCAGCCAATTTTCTGGATTTTTGAAAATGTCACTTCTTTGTGAAAATATCCACTAAATGAGGGAATAATATGGGTGAGGGTACCCCAGGAGAGTTCCAAATGTGTGTGGGTAGAATATATATCCCACGGGGGTAAAATTGAAAAAAGTTGAAAAAAATTTTTTTTTGGACTTAGTAATTTTTCTGGCGTTTATCAGACTTTAAGATAGGGGAAATGTCAGTGAGCATTCCCATTTCAGTTCCAGAGCGATTCGCCCAATGAGTCTTTGATATTTAGTCGTTTTCAGCCAATTTTCTGGATTTTTGAAAATTTCACTTCTTTGTGAAAATATCCACTAAATGAGGGAATAATATGTGTGAGGGTACCCCAGGAGAGTTCCAAATGTGTGTGTGTAGAATATATATCCCACGGGGGTAAAATTGAAAAAAGTTGAAAAAAATTTTTTTTTGGACTTAGTCATTTTTCTTGCGTTTATCAGACTTTAAGATAGGGGAAATGTCAGTGAGCATTCCCATTTCAGTTCCAGAGCGATTCGCCCAATGAGTCTTTGATATTTAGTCGTTTTCAGCCAATTTTCTGGATTCTTGAAAATTTCACTTTTTTGTGAAAATATCCACTAAATGAGGGAATAATATGTGTGAGGGTACCCCAGGAGAGTTCCAAATGTGTGTGGGTAGAATATATATCCCACGGGGGTGAAATTGAAAAAAGTTGAAAAAATTTTTTTTTTGGACTTAGTCATTTTTCCGGCGTTTATCAGACTTTCAGATAGGGGAAATGTCAGTGAGCGTTTCGATTTCAGTTCCAGTGTGATTCGCCCAATGAGTCCTTGATACTTAGTCGTTTTCAGCCAATTTTCTGGATTTTTGAAAATGTCACTTCTTTGTGAAAATATCCACTAAATGAGGGAATAATATGGGTGAGGGTACCCCAGGAAAGTTCCAAATGTGTGTGGGTAGAATATATATCCCACGGGGGTAAAATTGAAAAAAGTTGAAAAAAATTTTTTTTTGGACTTAGTCATTTTTCTTGCGTTTATCAGACTTTAAGATAGGGGAAATGTCAGTGAGCATTCCCATTTCAGTTCCAGAGCGATTCGCCCAATGAGTCTTTGATATTTAGTCGTTTTCAGCCAATTTTCTGGATTCTTGAAAATTTCACTTTTTTGTGAAAATATCCACTAAATGAGGGAATAATATGTGTGAGGGTACCCCAGGAGAGTTCCAAATGTGTGTGGGTAGAATATATATCCCACGGGGGTGAAATTGAAAAAAGTTGAAAAAAATTTTTTTTTGGACTTAGTCATTTTTCCGGCGTTTATCAGACTTTCAGATAGGGGAAATGTCAGTGAGCGTTTCGATTTCAGTTCCAGTGCGATTCGCCCAATGAGTCCTTGATACTTAGTCGTTTTCAGCCAATTTTCTGGATTTTTGAAAATGTCACTTCTTTGTGAAAATATCCACTAAATGAGGGAATAATATGGGTGAGGGTACCCCAGGAAAGTTCCAAATGTGTGTGGGTAGAATATATATCCCACGGGGGTAAAATTGAAAAAAGTTGAAAAAAATTTTTTTTTGGACTTAGTAATTTTTCTGGCGTTTATCAGACTTTAAGATAGGGGAAATGTCAGTGAGCATTCCCATTTCAGTTCCAGAGCGATTCGCCCAATGAGTCTTTGATATTTAGTCGTTTTCAGCCAATTTTCTGGATTTTTGAAAATTTCACTTCTTTGTGAAAATATCCACTAAATGAGGGAATAATATGTGTGAGGGTACCCCAGGAGAGTTCCAAATGTGTGTGGGTAGAATATATATCCCACGGGGGTAAAATTGAAAAAAGTTGAAAAAAATTTTTTTTTGGACTTAGTCATTTTTCTTGCGTTTATCAGACTTTAAGATAGGGGAAATGTCAGTGAGCATTCCCATTTCAGTTCCAGAGCGATTCGCCCAATGAGTCTTTGATATTTAGTCGTTTTCAGCCAATTTTCTGGATTCTTGAAAATTTCACTTTTTTGTGAAAATATCCACTAAATGAGGGAATAATATGTGTGAGGGTACCCCAGGAGAGTTCCAAATGTGTGTGGGTAGAATATATATCACACGGGGGTAAAATTGAAAAAAGTTGAAAAAAAATTTTTTTTGGACTTAGTCATTTTTCCGGCGTTTATCAGACTTTCAGATAGGGGAAATGTCAGTGAGCGTTCCGATTTCAGTTCCAGAGCGATTCGCCCAATGAGTCCTTGTTATTTAGTTGTTTTCAGCCAATTTTCTGGATTTTTGAAAATGTCACTTCTTTGTGAAAATATCCACTAAATGAGGGAATAATATGGGTGAGGGTACCCCAGGAGAGTTCCAAATGTGTGTGGGTAGAATATATATCCCACGGGGGTAAAATTGAAAAAAGTTGAAAAAAATTTTTTTTTGGACTTAGTAATTTTTCTGGCGTTTATCAGACTTTAAGATAGGGGAAATGTCAGTGAGCATTCCCATTTCAGTTCCAGAGTGATTCGCCCAATGAGTCTTTGATATTTAGTCGTTTTCAGCCAATTTTCTGGATTTTTGAAAATTTCACTTCTTTGTGAAAATATCCACTAAATGAGGGAATAATATGTGTGAGGGTACCCCAGGAGAGTTCCAAATGTGTGTGGGTAGAATATACATCCCACGGGGGTAAAATTGAAAAAAGTTGAAAAAAATTTTTTTTTGGACTTAGTCATTTTTCTTGCGTTTATCAGACTTTAAGATAGGGGAAATGTCAGTGAGCATTCCCATTTCAGTTCCAGAGCGATTCGCCCAATGAGTCTTTGATATTTAGTCGTTTTCAGCCAATTTTCTGGATTCTTGAAAATTTCACTTTTTTGTGAAAATATCCACTAAATGAGGGAATAATATGTGTGAGGGTACCCCAGGAGAGTTCCAAATGTGTGTGGGTAGAATATATATCACACGGGGGTAAAATTGAAAAAAGTTGAAAAAAATTTTTTTTTGGACTTAGTCATTTTTCCGGCGTTTATCAGACTTTCAGATAGGGGAAATGTCAGTGAGCGTTCCGATTTCAGTTCCAGAGCGATTCGCCCAATGAGTCCTTGTTATTTAGTTGTTTTCAGCCAATTTTCTGGATTTTTGAAAATTTCACTTCTTTGTGAAAATATCCACTAAATGAGAGAATAATATGTGTGAGGGTACCCCAGGAGAGTTCCAAATGTGTGTGGGTAGAATATATATCCCACGGGGGTGAAATTGAAAAAAGTTGAAAAATTTTTTTTTTTGGACTTAGTCATTTTTCCGGCGTTTATCAGACTTTCAGATAGGGGAAATGTCAGTGAGCGTTCCGATTTCAGTTCCAGTGCGATTTGCCCAATGAGTCCTTGATACTTAGTCGTTTTCAGCCAATTTTCTGGATTTTTGAAAATTTCACTTCTTTGTGAAAATATCCACTAAATGAGAGAATAATATGTGTGAGGGTACCCCAGGAGAGTTCCAAATGTGTGTGGGTAGAATATATATCCCACGGGGGTGAAATTGAAAAAAGTTGAAAAATTTTTTTTTTTGGACTTAGTCATTTTTCCGGTGTTTATCAGACTTTCAGATAGGGGAAATGTCAGTGAGCATTCCGATTTCAGTTCCAGAGCGATTCGCCCAATGAGTCCTTGATATTTAGTCGTTTTCAGCCAATTTTCTGGATTTTTGAAAATTTCACTTCTTTGTGAAAATATCCACTAAATGAGGGAATAATATGTGTGAGGGTACCCCAGGAGAGTTCCAAATGTGTGTGGGTAAAATATATATCCCACGGCGGTAAAATTGAAAAAAGTTGAAAAAATTTTTTTTTTGGACTTAAGTCATTTTTCCGGCGTTTATCAGACTTTAAGATAGGGGAAATGTCAGTGAGCATTCCCATTTCAGTTCCAGAGCGATTCGCCCAATGAGTCATTGTTATTTAGTTGTTTTCAGCCAATTTTCTGGATTTTTGAAAATTTCACTTTTTTGTGAAAATATCCACTAAATGAGGGAATAATATGTGTGAGGGTACCCCAGGAGAGTTCCAAATGTGTGTGGGTAGAATATATATCCCACGGGGGTAAAATTGAAAAAAGTTGAAAAAAATTTTTTTTGGGACTTAGTCATTTTTCCGGCGTTTATCAGACTTTCAGATAGGGGAAATGTCAGTGAGTGTTCCGATTTCAGTTCCAGAGCGATTCGCCCAATGAGTCCTTGATACTTAGTCGTTTTCAGCCAATTTTCTGGATTTTTGAAAATTTCACTTCTTTGTGAAAATATCCACTAAATGAGGGAATAATATGTGTGAGGGTACCCCAGGAGAGTTCCAAATGTGTGTGGGTAGAATATATATCCCACGGGGGTGAAATTGAAAAAAGTTGAAAAAAATTTTTTTTTGGACTTAGTCATTTTTCCGGCGTTTATCAGACTTTCAGATAGGGGAAATGTCAGTGAGCGTTCCGATTTCAGTTCCAGTGCGATTTGCCCAATGAGTCCTTGATACTTAGTCGTTTTCAGCCAATTTTCTGGATTTTTGAAAATGTCACTTCTTTGTGAAAATATCCACTAAATGAGGGAATAATATGTGTGAGGGTACCCCAGGAGAGTTCCAAATGTGTGTGGGTAGAATATATATCCCACGGGGGTAAAATTGAAAAAAGTTGAAAAAAAATTTTTTTTGGGATTCAAGTCATTTTTCTTGCGTTTATCAGACTTTAAGATAGGGGAAATGTCAGTGAGCATTCCCATTTCAGTTCCAGAGTGATTCGCCCAATGAGTCTTTGATATTTAGTCGTTTTCAGCCAATTTTCTGGATTTTTGAAAATTTCACTTTTTTGTGAAAATATCCATTAAATGAGGGAATAATATGTGTGAGGGTACCGAAGGAGAGTTCCAAATTTGTGTGGGTAGAATATATATCCCACGGGGTAAAATTGAAAAAAGTTTAAAAAAATTTTTTTGGGGACTTAAGTCATTTTTCCGGCGTTTATCAGACTTTCAGATAGGGGAAATGTCAGTGAGTATTCCGATTTCAGTTCCAGAGCGATTCGCCCAATGAGTCCTTGATATTTAGTCGTTTTCAGCCAATTTTCTGGATTTTTGAAAATTTCACTTTTTTGTGAAAATATCCACTAAATGAGGGAATAATATGTGTGAGGGTACCCCACGAGAGTTCTAAATGTTTGTGTGAAGAATATATATCCCACGGGGGTAAAATTGAAAAAAGTTGAAAAAAATTTTTTTTTGGACTTAGTCATTTTTCCGGCGTTTATCAGACTTTCAGATAGGGGAAATGTCAGTGATCATTCCGATTTCAGTTCCAGAGCGATTCGCCCAATGAGTCCTTGATACTTAGTCGTTTTCAGCTAATTTTCTGGATTTTTGAAAATTTCACTTCTTTGTGAAAATATCCACTAAATGAGGGAATAATATGTGTGAGGGTACCCCAGGAGAGTTCCAAATGTGTGTGGGTAGAATATATATCCCACGGGGGTAAAATTGAAAAAAGTTGAAAAAAATTTTTTTTGGACTTAGTCATTTTTCCGGCATTTATCAGACTTTCAGATAGGGGAAATGTCAGTGAGCGTTCCGATTTCAGTTCCAGAGCGATTCGCCCAATGAGTCCTTGTTATTTAGTTGTTTTCAGCCAATTTTCTGGATTTTTGAAAATTTCACTTTTTTGTGAAAATATCCACTTAATGAGGGAATAATATGTGTGAGGGTACCCCAGGAGAGTTCCAAATGTGTGTGGGTAGAATATATATCCCACGGGGGTAAAATTGAAAAAAGTTTAAAAAAATTTTTTTTTGGACTTAGTCATTTTTCCGGCGTTTATCAGACTTTCAGATAGGGGAAATGTCAGTGAGCATTCCGATTTCAGTTCCAGAGCGATTCGCCCAATGAGTCCTTGATATTTAGTCGTTTTCAGCCAATTTTCTGGATTTTTGAAAATTTCACTTCTTTGTGAAAATATCCACTAAATGAGGAAATAATATGTGTGAGGGTACCCCAGGAGAGTTCCAAATGTGTGTGGGTAGAATATATATCCCACGGGGGTAAAATTGAAAAAAGTTGAGAAAAAATTTTTTTTGGACTTAGTCATTTTTCTGGCGTTTATCAGACTTTAAGATAGGGGAAATGTCAGTGAGCATTCCCATTTCAGTTCCAGAGTGATTCGCCCAATGAGTCTTTGATATTTAGTCGTTTTCAGCCAATTTTCTGGATTTTTGAAAATTTCACTTTTTTTGTGAAAATATCCACTAAATGAGGGAATAATATGTGTGAGGGTTCCCCAGGAGAGTTCCAAATGTGTGTGGGTAAAATATATATCCCACGGCGGTAAAATTGAAAAAAGTTGAAAAAATTTTTTTTTTGGACTTAAGTCATTTTTCCGGCGTTTATCAGACTTTCAGATAGGTGAAATGTCAGTGAGCGTTCCGATTTCAGTTCCAGAGCGATTCGCCCAATGAGTCCTTGATACTTAGTCGTTTTCAGCCAATTTTCTGGATTTTTGAAAATTTCACTTTTTTGTGAAAATATCCACTAAATGAGGGAATAATATGTGTGAGGGTACCCCAGGAGAGTTCCAAATGTGTGTGGGTAGAATATATATCCCACGGGGGTAAAATTGAAAAAAGTTTAAAAAAATTTTTTTTTGGACTTAGTCATTTTTCCGGCGTTTATCAGACTTTCAGATAGGGGAAATGTCAGTGAGCATTCCGATTTCAGTTCCAGAGCGATTCGCCCAATGAGTCCTTGATATTTAGTCGATTTCAGCCAATTTTCTGGATTTTTGAAAATTTCACTTCTTTGTGAAAATATCCACTAAATGAGGGAATAATATGTGTGAGGGTACCCCAGGAGAGTTCCAAATGTGTGTGGGTAGAATATATATCCCACGGGGGTAAAATTGAAAAAAGTTGAGAAAAAATTTTTTTTGGACTTAGTCATTTTTCTGGCGTTTATCAGACTTTAAGATAGGGGAAATGTCAGTGAGCATTCCCATTTCAGTTCCAGAGCGATTCGCCCAATGAGTCTTTGATATTTAGTCGTTTTCAGCCAATTTTCTGGATTTTTGAAAATTTCACTTTTTTGTGAAAATATCCACTAAATGAGGGAATAATATGTGTGAGGGTACCCCAGGAGAGTTCCAAATGTGTGTGGGTAAAATATATATCCCACGGCGGTAAAATTGAAAAAAGTTGAAAAAATTTTTTTTTTGGACTTAAGTCATTTTTCCGGCATTTATCAGACTTTAAGATAGGGGAAATGTCAGTGAGCATTCCCATTTCAGTTCCAGAGCGATTCGCCCAATGAGTCGTTGTTATTTAGTTGTTTTCAGCCAATTTTCTGGATTTTTGAAAATTTCACTTTTTTGTGAAAATATCCACTAAATGAGGGAATAATATGTGTGAGGGTACCCCAGGAGAGTTCAAAATGTGTGTGGGTAGAATATATATCCCACGGGGGTAAAATTGAAAAAAGTTGAAAAAAATTTTTTTTGGGACTTAGTCATTTTTCCGGCGTTTATCAGACTTTCAGATAGGGGAAATGTCAGTGAGTGTTCCGATTTCAGTTCCAGAGCGATTCGCCCAATGAGTCCTTGATACTTAGTCGTTTTCAGCCAATTTTCTGGATTTTTGAAAATTTCACTTCTTTGTGAAAATATCCACTAAATGAGGGAATAATATGTGTGAGGGTACCCCAGGAGAGTTCCAAATGTGTGTGGGTAAAATATATATCCCACGGCGGTAAAATTGAAAAAAGTTGAAAAAAATTTTTTTTTTGGACTTAAGTCATTTTTCCGGCGTTTATCAGACTTTAAGATAGGGGAAATGTCAGTGAGCATTCCCATTTCAGTTCCAGAGCGATTCGCCCAATGAGTCCTTGTTATTTAGTTGTTTTCAGCCAATTTTCTGGATTCTTGAAAATTTCACTTTTTTGTGAAAATATCCACTAAATGAGGGAATAATATGTGTGAGGGTACCCCAGGAGAGTTCCAAATGTGTGTGGGTAGAATATAAATCCCACGGGGGTAAAATTGAAAAAAGTTGAAAAAAAATTTTTTTTGGACTTAGTCATTTTTCCGGCGTTTATCAGACTTTCAGATAGGGAAAATGTCAGTGAGCGTTCCGATTTCAGTTCCAGAGCGATTCGCCCAATGAGTCCATGATGCTTAGTCGTTTTCAGCCAATTTTCTGGATTTTTGAAAATTTCACTTCTTTGTGAAAATATCCACTAAATGAGGGAAGAATATGTGTGAGGGTACCCCAGGAGAGTTCCAAATGTGTGTGGGTAGAATTTATATCCCACGGGGGTAAAATTGAAAAAAGTTGAAAAAAAATTTTTTTTGGACTTAGTCATTTTTCTGGTGTTTATCAGACTTTAAGATAGGGGAAATGTCAGTGATCATTCCCATTTCAGTTCCAGAGCGATTTCCTAATGAGTCTTTGATATTTAGTCGTTTTCAGCCAATTTTCTGGATTTTTGAAAATTTCACTTCTTTGTGAAAATATCCACTAAATGAGGGAATAATATGTGTGAGGGTACCCCAGGAGAGTTCCAAATGTGTGTGGGTAGAATATATCCCACGGGGGTAAAATTGAAAAAAGTTGAAAAAAATTTTTTTTTGGACTTAGTCATTTTTCTGGCGTTTATCAGACTTTCAGATAGGGGAAATGTCAGTGAGCATTCCCATTTCAGTTACAGAGCGATTCGCCTAATGAGTCTTTGATATTTAGTCGTTTTCAGCCAATTTTCTGGATTTTTGAAAATTTCACTTCTTTGTGAAAATATCCACTAAATGAGGGAATAATATGTGTGAGGGTACCCCAGGAGAGTTCCAAATGTGTGTGGTTAGAATATATATCCCACGGGGATAAAATTGAAAAAAGTTGAAAAAAATTTTTTTTTGGACTTAGTCATTTTTCCGGCGTTTATCAGACTTTCAGATAGGGAAAATGTCAGTGAGCATTCGGATTTCAGTTCCAGAGCGATTCGCCCAATGAGTCCTTGATACTTAGTCGTTTTCAGCCAATTTTCTGGATTTTTGAAAATTTCACTTCTTTGTGAAAATATCCACTAAATGAGGGAAGAATATGTGTGATGGTACCCCAGGAGAGTTCCAAATGTGTGTGGGTAGAATATATATCCCACGGGGGTAAAATTGAAAAAAGTTTAAAAAAATTTTTTTTTGGACTTAGTCATTTTTCTGGCGTTTATCAGACTTTAAGATAGGGGAAATGTCAGTGAGCATTCCCATTTCAGTTCCAGAGCGATTCGCCCAATGAGTCTTTGATATTTAGTCGTTTTCAGCCAATTTTCTGGATTTTTGAAAATTTCACTTTTTTGTGAAAATATCCACTAAATGAGGGAATAATATGTGTGAGGGTACCCCAGGAGAGTTCCAAATGTGTGTGGGTAGAATATATATCCCACGGGGTAAAATTGAAAAAAGTTGAAAAAAATTTTTTTTTGGACTTAGTCATTTTTCCGGCGTTTATCAGACTTTCAGATAGGGAAAATGTCAGTGAGCATTCCCATTTCAGTTCCAGAGCTATTCGCCCAATGAGTCTTTGATATTTAGTCATTTTCAGCCAATTTTCTGGATTTTTGAAAATTTCACTTCTTTGTGAAAATATCCACTAAATGAGGGAAGAATATGTGTGAGGGTACCCCAGGAGAGTTCCAAATGTGTGTGGGTAAAATATATATCCCACGGCGGTAAAATTGAAAAAAGTTGAAAAAATTTTTTTTTTGGACTTAAGTCATTTTTCCGGCGTTTATCAGACTTTAAGATAGGGGAAATGTCAGTGAGCATTCCCATTTCAGTTCCAGAGCGATTCGCCCAATGAGTCCTTGTTATTTAGTTGTTTTCAGCCAAT
The DNA here is from genome assembly GCF_046119375.1 of Phyllobates terribilis. Taxonomy (NCBI): domain Eukaryota; kingdom Metazoa; phylum Chordata; class Amphibia; order Anura; family Dendrobatidae; genus Phyllobates; species Phyllobates terribilis. The sequence goes on from NW_027364543.1 coordinate 125,964, forward strand.
TTTCTGGATTCTTGAAAATTTCACTTTTTTGTGAAAATATCCACTAAATGAGGGAATAATATGTGTGAGGGTACCCCAGGAGAGTTCCAAATGTGTGTGGGTAGAATATAAATCCCACGGGGGTAAAATTGAAAAAAGTTGAAAAAAAATTTTTTTTGGACTTAGTCATTTTTCCGGCGTTTATCAGACTTTCAGATAGGGAAAATGTCAGTGAGCGTTCCGATTTCAGTTCCAGAGCGATTCGCCCAATGAGTCCATGATACTTAGTCGTTTTCAGCCAATTTACTGGATTTTTGAAAATTTCACTTCTTTGTGAAAATATCCACTAAATGAGGGAAGAATATGTGTGAGGGTACCCCAGGAGAGTTCCAAATGTGTGTGGGTAGAATTTATATCCCACGGGGGTAAAATTGAAAAAAGTTGAAAAAAAATTTTTTTTGGACTTAGTCATTTTTCTGGTGTTTATCAGACTTTAAGATAGGGGAAATGTCAGTGATCATTCCCATTTCAGTTCCAGAGCGATTCGCCTAATGAGTCTTTGATATTTAGTCGTTTTCAGCCAATTTTCTGGATTTTTGAAAATTTCACTTCTTTGTGAAAATATCCACTAAATGAGGGAATAATATGTGTGAGGGTACCCCAGGAGAGTTCCAAATGTGTGTGGGTAGAATATATATCCCACGGGGGTAAAATTGAAAAAAGTTGAAAAAAATTTTTTTTTGGACTTAGTCATTTTTCTGGCGTTTATCAGACTTTCAGATAGGGGAAATGTCAGTGAGCATTCCCATTTCAGTTCCAGAGCTATTCGCCCAATGAGTCTTTGATATTTAGTCATTTTGAGCCAATTTTCTGGATTTTTGAAAATTTCACTTTTTTGTGAAAATATCCACTAAATGAGGGAATAATATGTGTGAGGGTACCCCAGGAGAGTTCCAAATGTGTATGGGTAGAATATATATCCCACGGGGGTAAAATTGAAAAAAGTTGAAAAAAATTTTTTTTTGGACTTAGTCATTTTTCTGGCGTTTATCAGACTTTAAGATAGGGGAAATGTCAGTGAGCATTCCCATTTCAGTTCCAGAGCGATTCGCCCAATGAGTCTTTGATATTTAGTCGTTTTCAGCCAATTTTCGAAAATTTCACTTTTTTGTGAAAATATCCACTAAATGAGGGAATAATATGTGTGAGGGTACCCCAGGAGAGTTCCAAATGTGTGTGGGTAGAATATATATCCCACGGGGGTAAAATTGAAAAAAGTTGAAAAAAATTTTTTTTTGGACTTAGTCATTTTTCTGGCGTTTATCAGACTTTAAGATAGGGGAAATGTCAGTGAGCATTCCCATTTCAGTTCCAGAGCGATTCGCCTAATGAGTCTTTGATATTTAGTCGTTTTCAGCCAATTTTCTGGATTTTTGAAAATTTCACTTCTTTGTGAAAATATCCACTAAATGAGGGAATAATATGTGTGAGGGTACCCCAGGAGAGTTCCAAATGTGTGTGGTTAGAATATATATCCCACGGGGATAAAATTGAAAAAAGTTGAAAAAAATTTTTTTTTGGACTTAGTCATTTTTCCGGCGTTTATCAGACTTTCAGATAGGGAAAATGTCAGTGAGCATTCGGATTTCAGTTCCAGAGCGATTCGCCCAATGAGTCCTTGATACTTAGTCGTTTTCAGCCAATTTTCTGGATTTTTGAAAATTTCACTTCTTTGTGAAAATATCCACTAAATGAGGGAAGAATATGTGTGATGGTACCCCAGGAGAGTTCCAAATGTGTGTGGGTAGAATATATATCCCACGGGGGTAAAATTGAAAAAAGTTTAAAAAAATTTTTTTTTGGACTTAGTCATTTTTCTGGCGTTTATCAGACTTTAAGATAGGGGAAATGTCAGTGAGCATTCCCATTTCAGTTCCAGAGCGATTCGCCCAATGAGTCTTTGATATTTAGTCGTTTTCAGCCAATTTTCTGGATTTTTGAAAATTTCACTTTTTTGTGAAAATATCCACTAAATGAGGGAATAATATGTGTGAGGGTACCCCAGGAGAGTTCAAAATGTGTGTGGGTAGAATATATATCCCACGGGGGTAAAATTGAAAAAAGTTGAAAAAAATTTTTTTTGGGACTTAGTCATTTTTCCGGCGTTTATCAGACTTTCAGATAGGGGAAATGTCAGTGAGTGTTCCGATTTCAGTTCCAGAGCGATTCGCCCAATGAGTCCTTGATACTTAGTCGTTTTCAGCCAATTTTCTGGATTTTTGAAAATTTCACTTCTTTGTGAAAATATCCACTAAATGAGGGAAGAATATGTGTGAGGGTACCCCAGGAGAGTTCCAAATGTGTGTGGGTAAAATATATATCCCACGGCGGTAAAATTGAAAAAAGTTGAAAAAATTTTTTTTTTGGACTTAAGTCATTTTTCCGGCGTTTATCAGACTTTAAGATAGGGGAAATGTCAGTGAGCATTCCCATTTCAGTTCCAGAGCGATTCGCCCAATGAGTCCTTGTTATTTAGTTGTTTTCAGCCAATTTTCTGGATTCTTGAAAATTTCACTTTTTTGTGAAAATATCCACTAAATGAGGGAATAATATGTGTGAGGGTACCCCAGGAGAGTTCCAAATGTGTGTGGGTAGAATATAAATCCCACGGGGGTAAAATTGAAAAAAGTTGAAAAAAAATTTTTTTTGGACTTAGTCATTTTTCCGGCGTTTATCAGACTTTCAGATAGGGAAAATGTCAGTGAGCGTTCCGATTTCAGTTCCAGAGCGATTCGCCCAATGAGTCCATGATACTTAGTCGTTTTCAGCCAATTTACTGGATTTTTGAAAATTTCACTTCTTTGTGAAAATATCCACTAAATGAGGGAAGAATATGTGTGAGGGTACCCCAGGAGAGTTCCAAATGTGTGTGGGTAGAATTTATATCCCACGGGGGTAAAATTGAAAAAAGTTGAAAAAAAATTTTTTTTGGACTTAGTCATTTTTCTGGCGTTTATCAGACTTTCAGATAGGGGAAATGTCAGTGAGCATTCCCATTTCAGTTCCAGAGCTATTCGCCCAATGAGTCTTTGATATTTAGTCATTTTGAGCCAATTTTCTGGATTTTTGAAAATTTCACTTTTTTGTGAAAATATCCACTAAATGAGGGAATAATATGTGTGAGGGTACCCCAGGAGAGTTCCAAATGTGTATGGGTAGAATATATATCCCACGGGGGTAAAATTGAAAAAAGTTGAAAAAAATTTTTTTTTGGACTTAGTCATTTTTCTGGCGTTTATCAGACTTTAAGATAGGGGAAATGTCAGTGAGCATTCCCATTTCAGTTCCAGAGCGATTCGCCCAATGAGTCTTTGATATTTAGTCGTTTTCAGCCAATTTTCGAAAATTTCACTTTTTTGTGAAAATATCCACTAAATGAGGGAATAATATGTGTGAGGGTACCCCAGGAGAGTTCCAAATGTGTGTGGGTAGAATATATATCCCACGGGGGTAAAATTGAAAAAAGTTGAAAAAAATTTTTTTTTGGACTTAGTCATTTTTCTGGCGTTTATCAGACTTTAAGATAGGGGAAATGTCAGTGAGCATTCCCATTTCAGTTCCAGAGAGATTCGCCCAATGAGTCTTTGATACTTAGTCGTTTTCAGCCAATTTTCTGGATTTTTGAAAATTTCACTTTTTTGTGAAAATATCCACTAAATGAGGGAATAATATGTGTGAGGGTACCCCAGGAGAGTTCCAAATGTGTGTGGGTAGAATATATATCCCACGGGGGTAAAATTGAAAAAAGTTGAAAAAAATTTTTTTTTGGACTTAGTCATTTTTCCGGCGTTTATCAGACTTTCAGATAGGGAAAATGTCAGTGAGCATTCGGATTTCAGTTCCAGAGCGATTCGCCCAATGAGTCCTTGATACTTAGTCGTTTTCAGCCAATTTTCTGGATTTTTGAAAATTTCACTTCTTTGTGAAAATATCCACTAAATGAGGGAAGAATATGTGTGAGGGTACCCCAGGAGAGTTCCAAATGTGTGTGGGTAGAATATATATCCCACGGGGGTAAAATTGAAAAAAGTTGAAAAAAATATTTTTTTTGGACTTAGTCATTTTTCTGGCGTTTATCAGACTTTAAGATAGGGGAAATGTCAGTGAGCATTCCCATTTCAGTTCCAGAGCGATTCGCCCAATGAGTCTTTGATATTTAGTCGTTTTCAGCCACTTTTCTGGATTTTTGAAAATTTCATTTTTTGTGAAAATATCCACTAAATGAGGGAATAATATGTGTGAGGGTACCCCAGGAGAGTTCCAAATGTGTGTGGGTAGAATATATATCCCACGGGGGTAAAATTGAAAAAAGTTGAAAAAAATTTTTTTTTGGACTTAGTCATTTTTCCGGCGTTTATCAGACTTTCAGATAGGGAAAATGTCAGTGAGCATTCGGATTTCAGTTCCAGAGCGATTCGCCCAATGAGTCCTTGATACTTAGTCGTTTTCAGCCAATTTTCTGGATTTTTGAAAATTTCACTTTTTTGTGAAAATATCCACTAAATGAGGGAATAGTATGTGTGAGGGTACCCCAGGAGAGTTCCAAATGTGTGTGGGTAGAATATATATCCCACGGGGTAAAATTGAAAAAGGTTTAAAAAAATTTTTTTTTGGACTTAGTCATTTTTCCGGCGTTTATCAGACTTTCAGATAGGGAAAATGTCAGTGAGCATTCCCATTTCAGTTCCAGAGCGATTCGCCCAATGAGTCTTTGATATTTAGTCGTTTTCAGCCAATTTTCAGGATTTTTGAAAATTTCACTTTTTTGTGAAAATATCCACTAAATGAGGGAATAATATGTGTGAGGGTACCCCAGGAGAGTTCCAAATGTGTGTGGGTAGAATATATATCCCACGGGGGTAAAATTGAAAAAAGTTGAAAAAAATTTTTTTTTGGACTTAGTCATTTTTCTGGTGTTTATCAGACTTTAAGATAGGGGAAATGTCAGTGATCATTCCCATTTCAGTTCCAGAGCGATTCGCCTAATGAGTCTTTGATATTTAGTCGTTTTCAGCCAATTTTCTGGATTTTTGAAAATTTCACTTCTTTGTGAAAATATCCACTAAATGAGGGAAGAATATGTGTGATGGTACCCCAGGAGAGTTCCAAATGTGTATGGGTAGAATATATATCCCACGGGGGTAAAATTGAAAAAAGTTGAAAAAAATATTTTTTTGGACTTAGTCATTTTTCTGGCGTTTATCAGACTTTAAGATAGGGGAAATGTCAGTGAGCATTCCCATTTCAGTTCCAGAGCGATTCGCCCAATGAGTCTTTGATATTTAGTCGTTTTCAGCCAATTTTCTGGATTTTTGAAAATTTCACTTTTTTGTGAAAATATCCACTAAATGAGGGAATAATATGTGTGAGGGTACCCCAGGAGAGTTCCAAATGTGTATGGGTAGAATATATATCCCACGGGGGTAAAATTGAAAAAAGTTGAAAAAAATTTTTTTTTGGACTTAGTCATTTTTCTGGCGTTTATCAGACTTTAAGATAGGGGAAATGTCAGTGAGCATTCCCATTTCAGTTCCAGAGCGATTCGCCCAATGAGTCTTTGATATTTAGTCGTTTTCAGCCAATTTTCGAAAATTTCACTTTTTTGTGAAAATATCCACTAAATGAGGGAATAATATGTGTGAGGGTACCCCAGGAGAGTTCCAAATGTGTGTGGGTAGAATATATATCCCACGGGGGTAAAATTGAAAAAAGTTGAAAAAAATTTTTTTTTGGACTTAGTCATTTTTCTGGCGTTTATCAGACTTTAAGATAGGGGAAATGTCAGTGAGCATTCCCATTTCAGTTCCAGAGAGATTCGCCCAATGAGTCTTTGATACTTAGTCGTTTTCAGCCAATTTTCTGGATTTTTGAAAATTTCACTTTTTTGTGAAAATATCCACTAAATGAGGGAATAATATGTGTGAGGGTACCCCAGGAGAGTTCCAAATGTGTGTGGGTAGAATATATATCCCACGGGGGTAAAATTGAAAAAAGTTGAAAAAAATTTTTTTTTGGACTTAGTCATTTTTCCGGCGTTTATCAGACTTTCAGATAGGGAAAATGTCAGTGAGCATTCGGATTTCAGTTCCAGAGCGATTCGCCCAATGAGTCCTTGATACTTAGTCGTTTTCAGCCAATTTTCTGGATTTTTGAAAATTTCACTTCTTTGTGAAAATATCCACTAAATGAGGGAAGAATATGTGTGAGGGTACCCCAGGAGAGTTCCAAATGTGTGTGGGTAGAATATATATCCCACGGGGGTAAAATTGAAAAAAGTTGAAAAAAATATTTTTTTTGGACTTAGTCATTTTTCTGGCGTTTATCAGACTTTAAGATAGGGGAAATGTCAGTGAGCATTCCCATTTCAGTTCCAGAGCGATTCGCCCAATGAGTCTTTGATATTTAGTCGTTTTCAGCCACTTTTCTGGATTTTTGAAAATTTCATTTTTTGTGAAAATATCCACTAAATGAGGGAATAATATGTGTGAGGGTACCCCAGGAGAGTTCCAAATGTGTGTGGGTAGAATATATATCCCACGGGGGTAAAATTGAAAAAAGTTGAAAAAAATTTTTTTTTGGACTTAGTCATTTTTCCGGCGTTTATCAGACTTTCAGATAGGGAAAATGTCAGTGAGCATTCGGATTTCAGTTCCAGAGCGATTCGCCCAATGAGTCCTTGATACTTAGTCGTTTTCAGCCAATTTTCTGGATTTTTGAAAATTTCACTTTTTTGTGAAAATATCCACTAAATGAGGGAATAGTATGTGTGAGGGTACCCCAGGAGAGTTCCAAATGTGTGTGGGTAGAATATATATCCCACGGGGTAAAATTGAAAAAGGTTTAAAAAAATTTTTTTTTGGACTTAGTCATTTTTCCGGCGTTTATCAGACTTTCAGATAGGGAAAATGTCAGTGAGCATTCCCATTTCAGTTCCAGAGCGATTCGCCCAATGAGTCTTTGATATTTAGTCGTTTTCAGCCAATTTTCAGGATTTTTGAAAATTTCACTTTTTTGTGAAAATATCCACTAAATGAGGGAATAATATGTGTGAGGGTACCCCAGGAGAGTTCCAAATGTGTGTGGGTAGAATATATATCCCACGGGGGTAAAATTGAAAAAAGTTGAAAAAAATTTTTTTTTGGACTTAGTCATTTTTCTGGTGTTTATCAGACTTTAAGATAGGGGAAATGTCAGTGATCATTCCCATTTCAGTTCCAGAGCGATTCGCCTAATGAGTCTTTGATATTTAGTCGTTTTCAGCCAATTTTCTGGATTTTTGAAAATTTCACTTCTTTGTGAAAATATCCACTAAATGAGGGAAGAATATGTGTGATGGTACCCCAGGAGAGTTCCAAATGTGTATGGGTAGAATATATATCCCACGGGGGTAAAATTGAAAAAAGTTGAAAAAAATATTTTTTTGGACTTAGTCATTTTTCTGGCGTTTATCAGACTTTAAGATAGGGGAAATGTCAGTGAGCATTCCCATTTCAGTTCCAGAGCGATTCGCCCAATGAGTCTTTGATATTTAGTCGTTTTCAGCCAATTTTCTGGATTTTTGAAAATTTCACTTTTTTGTGAAAATATCCACTAAATGAGGGAATAATATGTGTGAGGGTACCCCAGGAGAGTTCCAAATGTGTGTGGGTAGAATATATATCCCACGGGGGTAAAATTGAAAAAAGTTGAAAAAAATTTTTTTTTGGACTTAGTCATTTTTCTGGTGTTTATCAGACTTTAAGATAGGGGAAATGTCAGTGAGCATTCCCATTTCAGTTCCAGAGCGATTCGCCCAATGAGTCTTTGATACTTAGTCGTTTTCAGCCAATTTTCTGGATTTTTGAAAATTTCACTTTTTTGTGAAAATATCCACTAAATGAGGGAATAATATGTGTGAGGGTACCCCAGGAGAGTTCCAAATGTGTGTGGGTAGAATATATATCCCACGGGGGTAAAATTGAAAAAAGTTGAAAAAAAATTTTTTTTGGACTTAGTCATTTTTCCGGCGTTTATCAGACTTTCAGATAGGGAAAATGTCAGTGAGCATTCGGATTTCAGTTCTAGAGCGATTCGCCCAATGAGTCCTTGATACTTAGTCGTTTTCAGCCAATTTTCTGGATTTTTGAAAATTTCACTTCTTTGTGAAAATATCCACTAAATGAGGGAAGAATATGTGTGAGGGTACCCCAGGAGAGTTCCAAATGTGTGTGGGTAGAATATATATCCCACGGGGGTAAAATTGAAAAAAGTTGAAAAAAATTTTTTTTTGGACTTAGTCATTTTTCTGGCGTTTATCAGACTTTAAGATAGGGGAAATGTCAGTGAGCATTCCCATTTCAGTTCCAGAGCGATTCGCCCAATGAGTCTTTGATATTTAGTCGTTTTCAGCCAATTTTCTGGATTTTTGAAAATTTCATTTTTTGTGAAAATATCCACTAAATGAGGGAATAATATGTGTGAGGGTACCCCAGGAGAGTTCCAAATATGTGTGGGTAGAATATATATCCCACGGGGGTAAAATTGAAAAAAGTTGAAAAAAATTTTTTTTTGGACTTGGTAATTTTTCCGGCGTTTATCAGACTTTCAGATAGGGAAAATGTGAGTGAGCATTCGGATTTCAGTTCCAGAGCGATTCGCCCAATGAGTCCTTGATACTTAGTCTTTTTCAGCCAATTTTCTGGATTTTTGAAAATTTCACTTCTTTGTGAAAATATCCACTAAATGAGGGAAGAATATGTGTGAGGGTACCCCAGGAGAGTTCCAAATGTGTGTGGGTAGAATATATATCCCACGGGGGTAAAATTGAAAAAAGTTGAAAAAAATTTTTTTTTGGACTTAGTCATTTTTCTGGCGTTTATCAGACTTTAAGATAGGGGAAATGTCAGTGAGCATTCCCATTTCAGTTCCAGAGCGATTCGCCCAATGAGTCTTTGATATTTAGTCGTTTTCAGCCAATTTTCTGGATTTTTGAAAATTTCACTTTTTTGTGAAAATATCCACTAAATGAGGGAATAATATGTGTGAGGGTACCCCAGGAGAATTCCAAATGTGTGTGGGTAGAATATATATCCCACGGGGGTAAAATTGAAAAAAGTTGAAAAAAATTTTTTTTTGGACTTAGTCATTTTTCCGGCGTTTATCAGACTTTCAGATAGGGGAAATGTCACTGATCATTCCCATTTCAGTTCCACAGCGATTCGCCCAATGAGTCCTTGATACTTAGTCGTTTTCAGCCAATTTTCTGGATTTTTGAAAATTTCACTTCTTTGTGAAAATATCCACTAAATGAGGGAATAATATGTGTGAGGGTACCCCAGGAGAGTTCCAAATGTGTGTGGGTAGAATATATATCCCACGGGGGTAAAATTGAAAAAAGTTGAAAAAAATTTTTTTTTGGACTTAGTCATTTTTCCGGCATTTATCAGACTTTCAGATAGGGAAAATGTCAGTGAGCGTTCCGTATTTCAGTTCCAGAGCGATTCGCCCAATGAGTCCTTGATACTTAGTCGTTTTCAGCAAATTTTCTGGATTTTTGAAAATTTCACTTCTTTGTGAAAATATCCACTAAATGAGGGAATAATATGTGTGAGGGTACCCCAGGAGAGTTCCAAATGTGTGTGGGTAGAATATATATCCCACGGGGGTAAAATTGAAAAAAGTTGAAAAAAAAATTTTTTTGGACTTAGTCATTTTTCTGGTGTTTATCAGACTTTCAGATAGGGGAAATGTCAGTGAGCATTCCCATTTCAGTTCCAGAGCGATTCGCCCAATGAGTCTTTGATATTTAGTCGTTTTCAGCCAATTTTCTGGATTTTTGAAAATTTCACTTTTTTGTGAAAATATCCACTAAATGAGGGAATAATATGTGTGAGGGTACCCCAGGAGAGTTCCAAATGTGTGTGGGTAGAATATATATCCCACGGGGGTAAAATTGAAAAAAGTTGAAAAAAATTTTTTTTTGGACTTAGTCATTTTTCCGGCGTTTATCAGACTTTCAGATAGGGAAAATGTCAGTGAGTGTTCCGATTTCAGTTCCAGAGCGATTCGCCCAATGAGTCCTTGATACTTAGTCGTTTTCAGCCAATTTTCTGGATTTTTGAAAATTTCACTTCTTTGTGAAAATATCCACTAAATGAGGGAAGAATATGTGTGAGGGTACCCCAGGAGAGTTCCAAATGTGTGTGGGTAGAATATATATCCCACGGGGGTAAAATTGAAAAAAGTTGAAAACATTTTTTTTTTGGACTTAGTCATTTTTCTGGTGTTTATCAGACTTTAAGATAGGGGAAATGTCAGTGAGCATTCCCATTTCAGTTCCAGAGCGATTCGCCCAATGAGTCTTTGATATTTAGTCGTTTTCAGCCAATTTTCTGGATTTTTGAAAATTTCACTTTTTTTTTAAAATATCCACTAAATGAGGGAATAATATGTGTGAGGGTACCCCAGGAGAGTTCCAAATGTGTGTGGGTAGAATATATATCCCACGGGGGTAAAATTGAAAAAAGTTGAAAAAAATTTTTTTTTTGGACTTAGTCATTTTTCCGGCGTTTATCAGACTTTAAGATAGGGAAAATGTCAGTGAGCGTTCCGATTTCAGTTCCAGAGCGATTCGCCCAATGAGTCCTTGATACTTAGTCGTTTTCAGCCAATTTTCTGGATTTTTGAACATTTCACTTCTTTGTGAAAATATCCACTAAATGAGGGAAGAATATGTGTGAGGGTACCCCAGGAGAGTTCCAAATGTGTGTGGGTAGAATATATATCCCACGGGGGTAAAATTGAAAAAAGTTGAAAAAAATTTTTTTTTGGACTTAGTCATTTTTCTGGTGTTTATCAGACTTTCAGATAGGGGAAATGTCAGTGAGCATTCCCATTTCAGTTCCAGAGTGATTCGCCCAATGAGTCTTTGATATTTAGTCGTTTTCAGCCAATTTTCTGGATTTTTGAAAATTTCACTTTTTTGTGAAAATATCCACTAAATGAGGGAATAATATGTGTGAGGGTACCCCAGGAGAGTTCCAAATGTGTGTGGGTAGAATATATATCCCACGGGGGTAAAATTGAAAAAAGTTGAAAAAAATTTTTTTTTGGACTTAGTCATTTTTCCGGCATTTATCAGACTTTCAGATAGGGAAAATGTCAGTGAGCGTTCCGTATTTCAGTTCCAGAGCGATTCGCCCAATGAGTCCTTGATACTTAGTCGTTTTCAGCAAATTTTCTGGATTTTTGAAAATTTCACTTCTTTGTGAAAATATCCACTAAATGAGGGAATAATATGTGTGAGGGTACCCCAGGAGAGTTCCAAATGTGTGTGGGTAGAATATATATCCCACGGGGGTAAAATTGAAAAAAGTTGAAAAAAATTTTTTTTGGACTTAGTCATTTTTCTGGTGTTTATCAGACTTTAAGATAGGGGAAATGTCAGTGATCATTCCCATTTCAGTTCCAGAGCGATTCGCCTAATGAGTCTTTGATATTTAGTCGTTTTCAGCCAATTTTCTGGATTTTTGAAAATTTCACTTCTTTGTGAAAATATCCACTAAATGAGGGAATAATATGTGTGAGGGTACCCCAGGAGAGTTCCAAATGTGTGTGGGTAGAATATATATCCCACGGAGGTAAAATTGAAAAAAGTTGAAAAAAATTTTTTTTTGGACTTAGTCATTTTTCTGGCGTTTATCAGACTTTCAGATAGGGGAAATGTCATTGAGCATTCCCATTTCAGTTCCAGAGCGATTCGCCCAATGAGTCTTTGATATTTAGTCGTTTTCAGCCAATTTTCTGGATTTTTGAAAATTTCACTTTTTTGTGAAAATATCCACTAAATGAGGGAATAATATGTGTGAGGGTACCCCAGGAGAGTTCCAAATGTGTGTGGGTAGAATATATATCCCACGGGGGTAAAATTGAAAAAAGTTGAAAAAAATTTTTTTTTGGACTTAGTCATTTTTCCGGCGTTTATCAGACTTTCAGATAGGGAAAATGTCAGTGAGCGTTCCGATTTCAGTTCCAGAGCGATTCGCCCAATGAGTCCTTGATACTTAGTCGTTTTCAGCCAATTTTCTGGATTTTTGAAAATTTCACTTCTTTGTGAAAATATCCACTAAATGAGGGAAGAATATGTGTGAGGGTACCCCAGGAGAGTTCCAAATGTGTGTGGGTAAAATATATATCCCACGGGGGTAAAATTGAAAAAAGTTGAAAACATTTTTTTTTTGGACTTAGTCATTTTTCTGGCGTTTATCAGACTTTAAGATAGGGGAAATGTCAGTGAGCATTCCCATTTCAGTTCCAGAGCGATTCGCCCAATGAGTCTTTGATATTTAGTCGTTTTCAGCCAATTTTCTGGATTTTTGAAAATTTCACTTTTTTTTTAAAATATCCACTAAATGAGGGAATAATATGTGTGAGGGTACCCCAGGAGAGTTCCAAATGTGTGTGGGTAGAATATATATCCCACGGGGGTAAAATTGAAAAAAGTTGAAAAAAATTTTTTTTTTGGACTTAGTCATTTTTCCGGCGTTTATCAGACTTTAAGATAGGGAAAATGTCAGTGAGCGTTCCGATTTCAGTTCCAGAGCGATTCGCCCAATGAGTCCTTGATACTTAGTCGTTTTCAGCCAATTTTCTGGATTTTTGAACATTTCACTTCTTTGTGAAAATATCCACTAAATGAGGGAAGAATATGTGTGAGGGTACCCCAGGAGAGTTCCAAATGTGTGTGGGTAGAATATATATCCCACGGGGGTAAAATTGAAAAAAGTTGAAAAAAATTTTTTTTTGGACTTAGTCATTTTTCTGGTGTTTATCAGACTTTCAGATAGGGGAAATGTCAGTGAGCATTCCCATTTCAGTTCCAGAGTGATTCGCCCAATGAGTCTTTGATATTTAGTCGTTTTCAGCCAATTTTCTGGATTTTTGAAAATTTCACTTTTTTTTTAAAATATCCACTAAATGAGGGAATAATATGTGTGAGGGTACCCCAGGAGAGTTCCAAATGTGTGTGGGTAGAATATATATCCCACGGGGGTAAAATTGAAAAAAGTTGAAAAAAATTTTTTTTTTGGACTTAGTCATTTTTCCGGCGTTTATCAGACTTTAAGATAGGGAAAATGTCAGTGAGCGTTCCGATTTCAGTTCCAGAGCGATTCGCCCAATGAGTCCTTGATACTTAGTCGTTTTCAGCCAATTTTCTGGATTTTTGAACATTTCACTTCTTTGTGAAAATATCCACTAAATGAGGGAAGAATATGTGTGAGGGTACCCCAGGAGAGTTCCAAATGTGTGTGGGTAGAATATATATCCCACGGGGGTAAAATTGAAAAAAGTTGAAAAAAATTTTTTTTTGGACTTAGTCATTTTTCTGGTGTTTATCAGACTTTCAGATAGGGGAAATGTCAGTGAGCATTCCCATTTCAGTTCCAGAGTGATTCGCCCAATGAGTCTTTGATATTTAGTCGTTTTCAGCCAATTTTCTGGATTTTTGAAAATTTCACTTTTTTGTGAAAATATCCACTAAATGAGGGAATAATATGTGTGAGGGTACCCCAGGAGAGTTCCAAATGTGTGTGGGTAGAATATATATCCCACGGGGGTAAAATTGAAAAAAGTTGAAAAAAATTTTTTTTTGGACTTAGTCATTTTTCCGGCGTTTATCAGACTTTCAGATAGGGAAAATGTCAGTGAGCGTTCCGTATTTCAGTTCCAGAGCGATTCGCCCAATGAGTCCTTGATACTTAGTCGTTTTCAGCAAATTTTCTGGATTTTTGAAAATTTCACTTCTTTGTGAAAATATCCACTAAATGAGGGAATAATATGTGTGAGGGTACCCCAGGAGAGTTCCAAATGTGTGTGGTAAGAATTTATATCCCACGGGGGTAAAATTGAAAAAAGTTGAAAAAATTTTTTTTTTGGACTGTCATTTTTCTGGCGTTTATCAGACTTTAAGATAGGGGAAATGTCAGTGAGCATTCCCATTTCAGTTCCAGAGCGATTCGCCCAATGAGTCTTTGATATTTAGTCGTTTTCAGCCAATTTTCTGGATTTTTGAAAATTTCACTTTTTTTTGAAAATATCTACTAAATGAGGGAATAATATGTGTGAGGGTACCCCAGGAGAGTTCCAAATGTGTGTGAGTAGAATATATATCCCACGGGGGTAAAATTGAAAAAAGTTGAAAAAAATTTTTTTTTGGACTTAGTCATTTTTCCGGCGTTTATCAGACTTTCAGATTGGGAAAATGTCAGTGAGCATTCGGATTTCAGTTCCAGAGCGATTCGCCCAATGAGTCCTTGATACTTAGTCGTTTTCAGCAAATTTTCTGGATTTTTGAAAATTTCACTTCTTTGTGAAAATATCCACTAAATGAGGGAAGAATATGTGTGAGGGTACCCCAGGAGAGTTCCAAATGTGTGTGGGTAGAATATATATCCCACGGGGGTAAAATTGAAAAAAGTTGAAAAAAATTTTTTTTTGGACTTAGTCATTTTTCTGGCGTTTATCAGACTTTAAGATAGGGGAAATGTCAGTGAGCATTCCCATTTCAGTTCCAGAGCGATTCGCCCAATGAGTCTTTGATATTTAGTCGTTTTCAGCCAATTTTCTGGATTTTTGAAAATTTCACTTTTTTGTGAAAATATCCACTAAATGAGGGAATAATATGTGTGAGGGTACCCCAGGAGAGTTCCAAATGTGTGTGGGTAGAATATATATCCCACGGGGGTAAAATTGAAAAAAGTTGAAAAAAATTTTTTTTTGGACTTAGTCATTTTTCCGGCGTTTATCAGACTTTCAGATAGGGAAAATGTCAGTGAGCATTCGGATTTCAGTTCCAGAGCGATTCGCCCAATGAGTCCTTGATACTTAGTCGTTTTCAGCCAATTTTCTGGATTTTTGAAAATTTCACTTCTTTGTGAAAATATCCACTAAATGAGGGAAGAATATGTGTGAGGGTACCCCAGGAGAGTTCCAAATGTGTGTGGGTAGAATATATATCCCACGGGGGTAAAATTGAAAAAAGTTGAAAAAAATTTTGTTTTGGACTTAGTCATTTTTCTGGCGTTTATCAGACTTTAAGATAGGGGAAATGTCACTGATCATTCCCATTTCAGTTCCACAGCGATTCGCCCAATGAGTCCTTGATACTTAGTCGTTTTCAGCCAATTTTCTGGATTTTTGAAAATTTCACTTCTTTGTGAAAATATCCACTAAATGAGGGAATAATATGTGTGAGGGTACCCCAGGAGAGTTCCAAATGTGTGTGGGTAGAATATATATCCCACGGGGGTAAAATTGAAAAAAGTTGAAAAAAATTTTTTTTGGACTTAGTCATTTTTCTGGTGTTTATCAGACTTTAAGATAGGGGAAATGTCAGTGATCATTCCCATTTCAGTTCCAGAGCGATTCGCCTAATGAGTCTTTGATATTTAGTCGTTTTCAGCCAATTTTCTGGATTTTTGAAAATTTCACTTCTTTGTGAAAATATCCACTAAATGAGGGAATAATATGTGTGAGGGTACCCCAGGAGAGTTCCAAATGTGTGTGGGTAGAATATATATCCCACGGAGGTAAAATTGAAAAAAGTTGAAAAAAATTTTTTTTTGGACTTAGTCATTTTTCTGGCGTTTATCAGACTTTCAGATAGGGGAAATGTCATTGAGCATTCCCATTTCAGTTCCAGAGCGATTCGCCCAATGAGTCTTTGATATTTAGTCGTTTTCAGCCAATTTTCTGGATTTTTGAAAATTTCACTTTTTTGTGAAAATATCCACTAAATGAGGGAATAATATGTGTGAGGGTACCCCAGGAGAGTTCCAAATGTGTGTGGGTAGAATATATATCCCACGGGGGTAAAATTGAAAAAAGTTGAAAAAAATTTTTTTTTGGACTTAGTCATTTTTCCGGCGTTTATCAGACTTTCAGATAGGGAAAATGTCAGTGAGCATTCCGATTTCAGTTCCAGAGCGATTCGCCCAATGAGTCCTTGATACTTAGTCGTTTTCAGCCAATTTTCTGGATTTTTGAAAATTTCACTTCTTTGTGAAAATATCCACTAAATGAGGGAAGAATATGTGTGAGGGTACCCCAGGAGAGTTCCAAATGTGTGTGGGTAAAATATATATCCCACGGGGGTAAAATTGAAAAAAGTTGAAAACATTTTTTTTTTGGACTTAGTCATTTTTCTGGCGTTTATCAGACTTTAAGATAGGGGAAATGTCAGTGAGCATTCCCATTTCAGTTCCAGAGCGATTCGCCCAATGAGTCTTTGATATTTAGTCGTTTTCAGCCAATTTTCTGGATTTTTGAAAATTTCACTTTTTTTTTAAAATATCCACTAAATGAGGGAATAATATGTGTGAGGGTACCCCAGGAGAGTTCCAAATGTGTGTGGGTAGAATATATATCCCACGGGGGTAAAATTGAAAAAAGTTGAAAAAAATTTTTTTTTTGGACTTAGTCATTTTTCCGGCGTTTATCAGACTTTAAGATAGGGAAAATGTCAGTGAGCGTTCCGATTTCAGTTCCAGAGCGATTCGCCCAATGAGTCCTTGATACTTAGTCGTTTTCAGCCAATTTTCTGGATTTTTGAACATTTCACTTCTTTGTGAAAATATCCACTAAATGAGGGAAGAATATGTGTGAGGGTACCCCAGGAGAGTTCCAAATGTGTGTGGGTAGAATATATATCCCACGGGGGTAAAATTGAAAAAAGTTGAAAAAAATTTTTTTTTGGACTTAGTCATTTTTCTGGTGTTTATCAGACTTTCAGATAGGGGAAATGTCAGTGAGCATTCCCATTTCAGTTCCAGAGTGATTCGCCCAATGAGTCTTTGATATTTAGTCGTTTTCAGCCAATTTTCTGGATTTTTGAAAATTTCACTTTTTTGTGAAAATATCCACTAAATGAGGGAATAATATGTGTGAGGGTACCCCAGGAGAGTTCCAAATGTGTGTGGGTAGAATATATATCCCACGGGGGTAAAATTGAAAAAAGTTGAAAAAAATTTTTTTTTGGACTTAGTCATTTTTCCGGCGTTTATCAGACTTTCAGATAGGGAAAATGTCAGTGAGCGTTCCGTATTTCAGTTCCAGAGCGATTCGCCCAATGAGTCCTTGATACTTAGTCGTTTTCAGCAAATTTTCTGGATTTTTGAAAATTTCACTTCTTTGTGAAAATATCCACTAAATGAGGGAATAATATGTGTGAGGGTACCCCAGGAGAGTTCCAAATGTGTGTGGGTAGAATATATATCCCACGGGGGTAAAATTGAAAAAAGTTGAAAAAAATTTTTATTTGGACTTAGTCATTTTTCTGGCGTTTATCAGACTTTCAGATAGGGGAAATGTCAGTGAGCATTCCCATTTCAGTTCCAGAGCGATTCGCCCAATGAGTCTTTGATATTTAGTCGTTTTCTGCCAATTTTCTGGATTTTTGAAAATTTCACTTTTTTGTGAAAATATCCACTAAATGAGGGAATAATATGTGTGAGGGTACCCCAGGAGAGTTCCAAATGTGTGTGGGTAAAATATATATCCCACGGGGGTAAAATTGAAAAAAGTTGAAAAAAATTTTTTTTTGGACTTAGTCATTTTTCTGGCGTTTATCAGACTTTCAGATAGGGGAAATGTCAGTGAGCATTCCCATTTCAGTTCCAGAGCGATTCGCCCAATGAGTCCATGATACTTAGTCGTTTTCAGCCAATTTTCTGGATTTTTGAAAATTTCACTTCTTTGTGAAAATATCCACTAAATGAGGGAAGAATATGTGTGAGGGTACCCCAGGAGAGTTCCAAATGTGTGTGGGTAGAATATATATCCCACGGGGGTAAAATTGAAAAAAGTTGAAAAAATTTTTTTTTGGACTGTCATTTTTCTGGCGTTTATCAGACTTTAAGATAGGGGAAATGTCAGTGAGCATTCCCATTTCAGTTCCAGAGCGATTCGCCCAATGAGTCTTTGATATTTAGTCGTTTTCAGCCAATTTTCTGGATTTTTGAAAATTTCACTTTTTTGTGAAAATATCCACTAAATGAGGGAATAATATGTGTGAGGGTACCCCAGGAGAATTCCAAATGTGTGTGGGTAGAATATATATCCCACGGGGGTAAAATTGAAAAAAGTTGAAAAAAATTTTTTTTTGGACTTAGTCATTTTTCCGGCGTTTATCAGACTTTCAGATAGGGAAAATGTCAGTGAGCATTCGGATTTCAGTTCCAGAGCGATTCGCCCAATGAGTCCTTGATACTTAGTCGTTTTCAGCCAATTTTCTGGATTTTTGAAAATTTCACTTCTTTGTGAAAATATCCACTAAATGAGGGAATAATATGTGTGAGGGTACCCCAGGAGAGTTCCAAATGTGTGTGGGTAGAATATATATCCCACGGGGGTAAAATTGAAAAAAGTTGAAAAAAATTTTTTTTTGGACTTAGTCATTTTTCCGGCGTTTATCAGACTTTCAGATAGGGAAAATGTCAGTGAGCGTTCCGATTTCAGTTCCAGAGCGATTCGCCCAATGAGTCCTTGATACTTAGTCGTTTTCAGCCAATTTTCTGGATTTTTGAAAATTTCACTTCTTTGTGAAAATATCCACTAAATGAGGGAAGAATATGTGTGAGGGTACCCCAGGAGAGTTCCAAATGTGTGTGGGTAGAATATATATCCCACGGGGGTAAAATTGAAAAAAGTTGAAAACATTTTTTTTTTGGACTTAGTCATTTTTCTGGCGTTTATCAGACTTTAAGATAGGGGAAATGTCAGTGAGCATTCCCATTTCAGTTCCAGAGCGATTCGCCCAATGAGTCTTTGATATTTAGTCGTTTTCAGCCAATTTTCTGGATTTTTGAAAATTTCACTTTTTTTTTAAAATATCCACTAAATGAGGGAATAATATGTGTGAGGGTACCCCAGGAGAGTTCCAAATGTGTGTGGGTAGAATATATATCCCACGGGGGTAAAATTGAAAAAAGTTGAAAAAAATTTTTTTTTTGGACTTAGTCATTTTTCCGGCGTTTATCAGACTTTAAGATAGGGAAAATGTCAGTGAGCGTTCCGATTTCAGTTCCAGAGCGATTCGCCCAATGAGTCCTTGATACTTAGTCGTTTTCAGCCAATTTTCTGGATTTTTGAACATTTCACTTCTTTGTGAAAATATCCACTAAATGAGGGAAGAATATGTGTGAGGGTACCCCAGGAGAGTTCCAAATGTGTGTGGGTAGAATATATATCCCACGGGGGTAAAATTGAAAAAAGTTGAAAAAAATTTTTTTTTGGACTTAGTCATTTTTCTGGTGTTTATCAGACTTTCAGATAGGGGAAATGTCAGTGAGCATTCCCATTTCAGTTCCAGAGTGATTCGCCCAATGAGTCTTTGATATTTAGTCGTTTTCAGCCAATTTTCTGGATTTTTGAAAATTTCACTTTTTTGTGAAAATATCCACTAAATGAGGGAATAATATGTGTGAGGGTACCCCAGGAGAGTTCCAAATGTGTGTGAGTAGAATATATATCCCACGGGGGTAAAATTGAAAAAAGTTGAAAAAAATTTTTTTTTGGACTTAGTCATTTTTCCGGCGTTTATCAGACTTTCAGATAGGGAAAATGTCAGTGAGCGTTCCGTATTTCAGTTCCAGAGCGATTCGCCCAATGAGTCCTTGATACTTAGTCGTTTTCAGCAAATTTTCTGGATTTTTGAAAATTTCACTTCTTTGTGAAAATATCCACTAAATGAGGGAATAATATGTGTGAGGGTACCCCAGGAGAGTTCCAAATGTGTGTGGTAAGAATTTATATCCCACGGGGGTAAAATTGAAAAAAGTTGAAAAAATTTTTTTTTTGGACTGTCATTTTTCTGGCGTTTATCAGACTTTAAGATAGGGGAAATGTCAGTGAGCATTCCCATTTCAGTTCCAGAGCGATTCGCCCAATGAGTCTTTGATATTTAGTCGTTTTCAGCCAATTTTCTGGATTTTTGAAAATTTCACTTTTTTTTGAAAATATCTACTAAATGAGGGAATAATATGTGTGAGGGTACCCCAGGAGAGTTCCAAATGTGTGTGAGTAGAATATATATCCCACGGGGGTAAAATTGAAAAAAGTTGAAAAAAATTTTTTTTTGGACTTAGTCATTTTTCCGGCGTTTATCAGACTTTCAGATTGGGAAAATGTCAGTGAGCATTCGGATTTCAGTTCCAGAGCGATTCGCCCAATGAGTCCTTGATACTTAGTCGTTTTCAGCAAATTTTCTGGATTTTTGAAAATTTCACTTCTTTGTGAAAATATCCACTAAATGAGGGAAGAATATGTGTGAGGGTACCCCAGGAGAGTTCCAAATGTGTGTGGGTAGAATATATATCCCACGGGGGTAAAATTGAAAAAAGTTGAAAAAAATTTTTTTTGGACTTAGTCATTTTTCTGGTGTTTATCAGACTTTAAGATAGGGGAAATGTCAGTGATCATTCCCATTTCAGTTCCAGAGCGATTCGCCTAATGAGTCTTTGATATTTAGTCGTTTTCAGCCAATTTTCTGGATTTTTGAAAATTTCACTTCTTTGTGAAAATATCCACTAAATGAGGGAATAATATGTGTGAGGGTACCCCAGGAGAGTTCCAAATGTGTGTGGGTAGAATATATATCCCACGGAGGTAAAATTGAAAAAAGTTGAAAAAAATTTTTTTTTGGACTTAGTCATTTTTCTGGCGTTTATCAGACTTTCAGATAGGGGAAATGTCATTGAGCATTCCCATTTCAGTTCCAGAGCGATTCGCCCAATGAGTCTTTGATATTTAGTCGTTTTCAGCCAATTTTCTGGATTTTTGAAAATTTCACTTTTTTGTGAAAATATCCACTAAATGAGGGAATAATATGTGTGAGGGTACCCCAGGAGAGTTCCAAATGTGTGTGGGTAGAATATATATCCCACGGGGGTAAAATTGAAAAAAGTTGAAAAAATTTTTTTTTTGGACTTAGTCATTTTTCTGGCGTTTATCAGACTTTAAGATAGGGGAAATGTCAGTGAGCATTCCCATTTCAGTTCCAGAGCGATTCGCCCAATGAGTCTTTGATATTTAGTCGTTTTCAGCCAATTTTCTGGATTTTTGAAAATTTCACTTTTTTTTTTAAATATCCACTAAATGAGGGAATAATATGTGTGAGGGTACCCCAGGAGAGTTCCAAATGTGTGTGGGTAGAATATATATCCCACGGGGGTAAAATTGAAAAAAGTTGAAAAAAATTTTTTTTTGGACTTAGTCATTTTTCCGGCGTTTATCAGACTTTCAGATAGGGAAAATGTCAGTGAGCGTTCCGATTTCAGTTCCAGAGCGATTCGCCCAATGAGTCCTTGATACTTAGTCGTTTTCAGCCAATTTTCTGGATTTTTGAAAATTTCACTTCTTTGTGAAAATATCCACTAAATGAGGGAAGAATATGTGTGAGGGTACCCCAGGAGAGTTCCAAATGTGTGTGGGTAGAATATATATCCCACGGGGGTAAAATTGAAAAAAGTTGAAAAAATTTTTTTTTTGGACTTAGTCATTTTTCTGGCGTTTATCAGACTTTAAGATAGGGGAAATGTCAGTGAGCATTCCCATTTCAGTTCCAGAGCGATTCGCCCAATGAGTCTTTGATATTTAGTCGTTTTCAGCCAATTTTCTGGATTTTTGAAAATTTCACTTTTTTTTTTAAATATCCACTAAATGAGGGAATAATATGTGTGAGGGTACCCCAGGAGAGTTCCAAATGTGTGTGGGTAGAATATATATCCCACGGGGGTAAAATTGAAAAAAGTTGAAAAAAATTTTTTTTTGGACTTAGTCATTTTTCCGGTGTTTATCAGACTTTAAGATAGGGAAAATGTCAGTGAGCGTTCCGATTTCAGTTCCAGAGCGATTCGCCCAATGAGTCCTTGATACTTAGTCGTTTTCAGCCAATTTTCTGGATTTTTGAAAATTTCACTTCTTTGTGAAAATATCCACTAAATGAGGGAAGAATATGTGTGAGGGTACCCCAGGAGAGTTCCAAATGTGTGTGGGTAGAATATATATCCCACGGGGGTAAAATTGAAAAAAGTTGAAAAAATTTTTTTTTTGGACTTAGTCATTTTTCTGGCGTTTATCAGACTTTAAGATAGGGGAAATGTCAGTGAGCATTCCGATTTCAGTTCCAGAGCGATTCGCCCAATGAGTCTTTGATATTTAGTCGTTTTCAGCCAATTTTCTGGATTTTTGAAAATTTCACTTTTTTTTTAAAATATCCACTAAATGAGGGAAGAATATGTGTGAGGGTACCCCAGGAGAGTTCCAAATGTGTGTGGGTAGAATATATATCCCACGGGGGTAAAATTGAAAAAAGTTGAAAAAATTTTTTTTTTGGACTTAGTCATTTTTCTGGCGTTTATCAGACTTTAAGATAGGGGAAATGTCAGTGAGCATTCCCATTTCAGTTCCAGAGCGATTCGCCCAATGAGTCTTTGATATTTAGTCGTTTTCAGCCAATTTTCTGGATTTTTGAAAATTTCACTTTTTTTTTAAAATATCCACTAAATGAGGGAATAATATGTGTGAGGGTACCCCAGGAGAGTTCCAAATGTGTGTGGGTAGAATATATATCCCACGGGGGTAAAATTGAAAAAAGTTGAAAAAAATTTTTTTTTGGACTTAGTCATTTTTCCGGCGTTTATCAGACTTTCAGATAGGGAAAATGTCAGTGAGCGTTCCGATTTCAGTTCCAGAGCGATTCGCCCAATGAGTCCTTGATACTTAGTCGTTTTCAGCCAATTTTCTGGATTTTTGAAAATTTCACTTCTTTGTGAAAATATCCACTAAATGAGGGAATAATATGTGTGAGGGTACCCCAGGAGAGTTCCAAATGTGTGTGGGTAGAATATATATCCCACGGGGGTAAAATTGAAAAAAGTTGAAAAAAATTTTTTTTTGGACTTAGTCATTTTTCTGGTGTTTATCAGACTTTCAGATAGGGGAAATGTCAGTGAGCATTCCCATTTCAGTTCCAGAGTGATTCGCCCAATGAGTCTTTGATATTTAGTCGTTTTCAGCCAATTTTCTGGATTTTTGAAAATTTCACTTTTTTGTGAAAATATCCACTAAATGAGGGAATAATATGTGTGAGGGTACCCCAGGAGAGTTCCAAATGTGTGTGGGTAGAATATATATCCCACGGGGGTAAAATTGAAAAAAGTTGAAAAAAATTTTTTTTTGGACTTAGTCATTTTTCCGGCGTTTATCAGACTTTCAGATAGGGAAAATGTCAGTGAGCGTTCCGATTTCAGTTCCAGAGCGATTCGCCCAATGAGTCCTTGATACTTAGTCGTTTTCAGCCAATTTTCTGGATTTTTGAAAATTTCACTTCTTTGTGAAAATATCCACTAAATGAGGGAAGAATATGTGTGAGGGTACCCCAGGAGAGTTCCAAATGTGTGTGGGTAGAATATATATCCCACGGGGGTAAAATTGAAAAAAGTTGAAAAAATTTTTTTTTTGGACTTAGTCATTTTTCTGGCGTTTATCAGACTTTAAGATAGGGGAAATGTCAGTGAGCATTCCCATTTCAGTTCCAGAGCGATTCGCCCAATGAGTCTTTGATATTTAGTCGTTTTCAGCCAATTTTCTGGATTTTTGAAAATTTCACTTTTTTTTTTAAATATCCACTAAATGAGGGAATAATATGTGTGAGGGTACCCCAGGAGAGTTCCAAATGTGTGTGGGTAGAATATATATCCCACGGGGGTAAAATTGAAAAAAGTTGAAAAAAATTTTTTTTTGGACTTAGTCATTTTTCCGGCGTTTATCAGACTTTAAGATAGGGAAAATGTCAGTGAGCGTTCCGATTTCAGTTCCAGAGCGATTCGCCCAATGAGTCCTTGATACTTAGTCGTTTTCAGCCAATTTTCTGGATTTTTGAAAATTTCACTTCTTTGTGAAAATATCCACTAAATGAGGGAAGAATATGTGTGAGGGTACCCCAGGAGAGTTCCAAATGTGTGTGGGTAGAATATATATCCCACGGGGGTAAAATTGAAAAAAGTTGAAAAAATTTTTTTTTTGGACTTAGTCATTTTTCTGGCGTTTATCAGACTTTAAGATAGGGGAAATGTCAGTGAGCATTCCGATTTCAGTTCCAGAGCGATTCGCCCAATGAGTCTTTGATATTTAGTCGTTTTCAGCCAATTTTCTGGATTTTTGAAAATTTCACTTTTTTTTTTAAATATCCACTAAATGAGGGAATAATATGTGTGAGGGTACCCCAGGAGAGTTCCAAATGTGTGTGGGTAGAATATATATCCCACGGGGGTAAAATTGAAAAAAGTTGAAAAAAATTTTTTTTTGGACTTAGTCATTTTTCCGGCGTTTATCAGACTTTCAGATAGGGAAAATGTCAGTGAGCGTTCCGATTTCAGTTCCAGAGCGATTCGCCCAATGAGTCCTTGATACTTAGTCGTTTTCAGCCAATTTTCTGGATTTTTGAAAATTTCACTTCTTTGTGAAAATATCCACTAAATGAGGGAAGAATATGTGTGAGGGTACCCCAGGAGAGTTCCAAATGTGTGTGGGTAGAATATATATCCCACGGGGGTAAAATTGAAAAAAGTTGAAAAAATTTTTTTTTTGGACTTAGTCATTTTTCTGGCGTTTATCAGACTTTAAGATAGGGGAAATGTCAGTGAGCATTCCCATTTCAGTTCCAGAGCGATTCGCCCAATGAGTCTTTGATATTTAGTCGTTTTCAGCCAATTTTCTGGATTTTTGAAAATTTCACTTTTTTTTTAAAATATCCACTAAATGAGGGAATAATATGTGTGAGGGTACCCCAGGAGAGTTCCAAATGTGTGTGGATAGAATATATATCCCACGGGGGTAAAATTGAAAAAAGTTTAAAAAAATTTTTTTTTGGACTTAGTCATTTTTCCGGCGTTTATCAGACTTTAAGATAGGGAAAATGTCAGTGAGCGTTCCGATTTCAGTTCCAGAGCGATTCGCCCAATGAGTCCTTGATACTTAGTCGTTTTCAGCCAATTTTCTGGATTTTTGAACATTTCACTTCTTTGTGAAAATATCCACTAAATGAGGGAAGAATATGTGTGAGGGTACCCCAGGAGAGTTCCAAATGTGTGTGGGTAGAATATATATCCCACGGGGGTAAAATTGAAAAAAGTTGAAAAAAATTTTTTTTTGGACTTAGTCATTTTTCTGGTGTTTATCAGACTTTCAGATAGGGGAAATGTCAGTGAGCATTCCCATTTCAGTTCCAGAGTGATTCGCCCAATGAGTCTTTGATATTTAGTCGTTTTCAGCCAATTTTCTGGATTTTTGAAAATTTCACTTTTTTGTGAAAATATCCACTAAATGAGGGAATAATATGTGTGAGGGTACCCCAGGAGAGTTCCAAATGTGTGTGGGTAGAATATATATCCCACGGGGGTAAAATTGAAAAAAGTTGAAAAAAATTTTTTTTTGGACTTAGTCATTTTTCCGGCGTTTATCAGACTTTAAGATAGGGAAAATGTCAGTGAGCGTTCCGATTTCAGTTCCAGAGCGATTCGCCCAATGAGTCCTTGATACTTAGTCGTTTTCAGCCAATTTTCTGGATTTTTGAACATTTCACTTCTTTGTGAAAATATCCACTAAATGAGGGAAGAATATGTGTGAGGGTACCCCAGGAGAGTTCCAAATGTGTGTGGGTAGAATATATATCCCACGGGGGTAAAATTGAAAAAAGTTGAAAAAATTTTTTTTTTGGACTTAGTCATTTTTCTGGCGTTTATCAGACTTTAAGATAGGGGAAATGTCAGTGAGCATTCCCATTTCAGTTCCAGAGCGATTCGCCCAATGAGTCTTTGATATTTAGTCGTTTTCAGCCAATTTTCTGGATTTTTGAAAATTTCACTTTTTTTAAAAAATATCCACTAAATGAGGGAATAATATGTGTGAGGGTACCCCAGGAGAGTTCCAAATGTGTGTGGATAGAATATATATCCCACGGGGGTAAAATTGAAAAAAGTTTAAAAAAATTTTTTTTTGGACTTAGTCATTTTTCCGGCGTTTATCAGACTTTAAGATAGGGAAAATGTCAGTGAGCGTTCCGATTTCAGTTCCAGAGCGATTCGCCCAATGAGTCCTTGATACTTAGTCGTTTTCAGCCAATTTTCTGGATTTTTGAACATTTCACTTCTTTGTGAAAATATCCACTAAATGAGGGAAGAATATGTGTGAGGGTACCCCAGGAGAGTTCCAAATGTGTGTGGGTAGAATATATATCCCACGGGGGTAAAATTGAAAAAAGTTGAAAAAAATTTTTTTTTGGACTTAGTCATTTTTCTGGTGTTTATCAGACTTTCAGATAGGGGAAATGTCAGTGAGCATTCCCATTTCAGTTCCAGAGTGATTCGCCCAATGAGTCTTTGATATTTAGTCGTTTTCAGCCAATTTTCTGGATTTTTGAAAATTTCACTTTTTTGTGAAAATATCCACTAAATGAGGGAATAATATGTGTGAGGGTACCCCAGGAGAGTTCCAAATGTGTGTGGGTAGAATATATATCCCACGGGGGTAAAATTGAAAAAAGTTGAAAAAAATTTTTTTTTGGACTTAGTCATTTTTCCGGCGTTTATCAGACTTTCAGATAGGGAAAATGTCAGTGAGCGTTCCGATTTCAGTTCCAGAGCGATTCGCCCAATGAGTCCTTGATACTTAGTCATTTTCAGCCAATTTTCTGGATTTTTGAAAATTTCACTTCTTTGTGAAAATATCCACTAAATGAGGGAAGAATATGTGTGAGGGTACCCCAGGAGAGTTCCAAATGTGTGTGGGTAGAATATATATCCCACGGGGGTAAAATTGAAAAAAGTTGAAAAAAATTTTTTTTTGGACTTAGTCATTTTTCCGGCGTTTATCAGACTTTAAGATAGGGAAAATGTCAGTGAGCGTTCCGATTTCAGTTCCAGAGCGATTCGCCCAATGAGTCCTTGATACTTAGTCGTTTTCAGCCAATTTTCTGGATTTTTGAAAATTTCACTTCTTTGTGAAAATATCCACTAAATGAGGGAAGAATATGTGTGAGGGTACCCCAGGAGAGTTCCAAATGTGTGTGGGTAGAATATATATCCCACGGGGGTAAAATTGAAAAAAGTTGAAAAAATTTTTTTTTTGGACTTAGTCATTTTTCTGGCGTTTATCAGACTTTAAGATAGGGGAAATGTCAGTGAGCATTCCGATTTCAGTTCCAGAGCGATTCGCCCAATGAGTCTTTGATATTTAGTCGTTTTCAGCCAATTTTCTGGATTTTTGAAAATTTCACTTTTTTTTTAAAATATCCACTAAATGAGGGAAGAATATGTGTGAGGGTACCCCAGGAGAGTTCCAAATGTGTGTGGGTAGAATATATATCCCACGGGGGTAAAATTGAAAAAAGTTGAAAAAATTTTTTTTTTGGACTTAGTCATTTTTCTGGCGTTTATCAGACTTTAAGATAGGGGAAATGTCAGTGAGCATTCCCATTTCAGTTCCAGAGCGATTCGCCCAATGAGTCTTTGATATTTAGTCGTTTTCAGCCAATTTTCTGGATTTTTGAAAATTTCACTTTTTTTTTTAAATATCCACTAAATGAGGGAATAATATGTGTGAGGGTACCCCAGGAGAGTTCCAAATGTGTGTGGGTAGAATATATATCCCACGGGGGTAAAATTGAAAAAAGTTGAAAAAAATTTTTTTTTGGACTTAGTCATTTTTCTGGCGTTTATCAGACTTTCAGATAGGGAAAATGTCAGTGAGCATTCCGATTTCAGTTCCAGAGCGATTCGCCCAATGAGTCCTTGATACTTAGTCGTTTTCAGCAAATTTTCTGGATTTTTGAAAATTTCACTTCTTTGTGAAAATATCCACTAAATGAGGGAATAATATGTGTGAGGGTACCCCAGGAGAGTTCCAAATGTGTGTGGGTAGAATATATATCCCACGGGGGTAAAATTGAAAAAAGTTGAAAAAAGTTTTTTTTTGGACTTAGTCATTTTTCTGGTGTTTATCAGACTTTAAGATGGGGGAAATGTCAGTGATCATTCCCATTTCAGTTCCAGAGCGATTTGCCCAATGAGTCCTTGATACTTAGTCGTTTTCAGCCAATTTTCTGGATTTTTGAAAATTTCACTTCTTTGTGAAAATATCCACTAAATGAGGGAATAATATGTGTGAGGGTACCCCAGGAGAGTTCCAAATGTGTGTGGGTAGAATATATATCCCACGGGGGTAAAATTGAAAAAAGTTGAAAAAAATTTTTTTTTGGACTTAGTCATTTCTCTGGTGTTTATCAGACTTTAAGATAGGAGAAATGTCAGTGATCATTCCCATTTCAGTTCCAGAGCGATTCGCCTAATGAGTCTTTGATATTTAGTCGTTTTCGGCCAATTTTCTGGATTTTTGAAAATTTCACTTCTTTGTGAAAATATCCACTAAATGAGGGAATAATATGTGTGAGGGTACCCCAGGAGAGTTCCAAATGTGTGTGGGTAGAATATATATCCCACGGGGGTAAAATTGAAAAAAGTTGAAAACAATTTTTTTTTGGACTTAGTCATTTTTCCGGCGTTTATCAGACTTTCAGAAAGGGAAAATGTCAGTGAGCGTTCCGTATTTCAGTTCCAGAGCGATTCGCCCAATGAGTCCTTGATACTTAGTCGTTTTCAGCAAATTTTCTGGATTTTTGAAAATTTCACTTCTTTGTGAAAATATCCACTAAATGTGGGAATAATATGTGTGAGGGTACCCCAGGAGAGTTCCAAATGTGTGTGGGTAGAATATATATCCCACGGGGGTAAAATTGAAAAAAGTTGAAAAAAATTTTTTTTTGGACTTAGTCATTTCTCTGGTGTTTATCAGACTTTAAGATAGGAGAAATGTCAGTGATCATTCCCATTTCAGTTCCAGAGCGATTCGCCTAATGAGTCTTTGATATTTAGTCGTTTTCAGCCAATTTTCTGGATTTTTGAAAATTTTACTTCTTTGTGAAAATATCCACTAAATGAGTGAATAATATGTGTGAGGGTACCCCAGGAGAGTTCCAAATGTGTGTGGGTAGAATATATATCCCACGGGGGTAAAATTGAAAAAAGTTGAAAAAAATTTTTTTTTGGACTTAGTCATTTTTCTGGCGTTTATCAGACTTTAAGATAGGAGAAATGTCAGTGAGCATTCCCATTTCAGTTCCAGAGCGATTCGCCCAATGAGTCTTTGATATTTAGTCGTTTTCAGCCATTTTTCTGGATTTTTGAAAATGTCACTTTTTTTTGAAAATATCCACTAAATGAGGGAATAATATGTGTGAGGGTACCCCAGGAGAGTTCCAAATGTGTGTGGGTAGAATATATATCCCACGGGGGAAAAATTGAAAAAAGTTGAAAAAAATTTTTTTTTGGACTTAGTCATTTCTCTGGTGTTTATCAGACTTTAAGATAGGAGAAATGTCAGTGATCATTCCCATTTCAGTTCCAGAGCGATTCGCCTAATGAGTCTTTGATATTTAGTCGTTTTCAGCCAATTTTCTGGATTTTTGAAAATTTCACTTCTTTGTGAAAATATCCACTAAATGAGGGAATAATATGTGTGAGGGTACCCCAGGAGAGTTCCAAATGTGTGTGGGTAGAATATATATCCCACGGGGGTAAAATTGAAAAAAGTTGAAAAAAATTTTTTTTTGGACTTAGTCATTTTTCCGGCGTTTATCAGACTTTCAGATAGGGAAAATGTCAGTGAGCGTTCCGATTTCAGTTCCAGAGCGATTCGCCCAATGAGTCCTTGATACTTAGTCGTTTTCAGCCAATTTTCTGGATTTTTGAAAATTTCACTTCTTTGTGAAAATATCCACTAAATGAGGGAATAATATGTGTGAGGTTACCGAAGGAGAGTTCCAAATGTGTGTGGGTAGAATATATATCCCAAGGGGGTAAAATTGAAAAAAGATGAAAAAAATTTTTTTTTGGACTTAGTCATTTTTCTGGCGTTTATCAGACTTTAAGATAGGGGAATTGTCAGTGATCATTCCCATTTCAGTTCCAGAGCGATTCGCCTAATGAGTCTTTGATATTTAGTCGTTTTCAGCAAATTTTCTGGATTTTTGAAAATTTCACTTCTTTGTGAAAATATCCACTAAATGAGGGAATAATATGTGTGAGGGTACCCCAGGAGAGTTCCAAATGTGTGTGGGTAGAATATATATCCCACGGGGGAAAAATTGAAAAAAGTTGAAAAAAATTTTTTTTTGGACTTAGTCATTTCTCTGGTGTTTATCAGACTTTAAGATAGGAGAAATGTCAGTGATCATTCCCATTTCAGTTCCAGAGCGATTCGCCTAATGAGTCTTTGATATTTAGTCGTTTTCAGCCAATTTTCTGGATTTTTGAAAATTTCACTTCTTTGTGAAAATATCCACTAAATGAGGGAATAATATGTGTGAGGGTACCCCAGGAGAGTTCCAAATGTGTGTGGGTAGAATATATATCCAACGGGGGTAAAATTGAAAAAAGTTGAAAAAAATTTTTTTTTGGACTTAGTCATTTTTCTGGCGTTTATCAGACTTTAAGATAGGGGAAATGTCAGTGAGCATTCCCATTTCAGTTCCAGAGCGATTCGCCCAATGAGTCTTTGATATTTAGTCGTTTTCAGCCATTTTTCTGGATTTTTGAAAATGTCACTTTTTTTTGAAAATATCCACTAAATGAGGGAATAATATGTGTGAGGGTACCCCAGGAGAGTTCCAAATGTGTGTGGGTAGAATATATATCCCACGGGGGTAAAATTGAAAAAAGTTGAAAAAAATTTTTTTTTGGACTTAGTCATTTTTCCGGCGTTTATCAGACTTTCAGATAGGGAAAATGTCAGTGAGCGTTCCGATTTCAGTTCCAGAGCGATTCGCCCAATGAGTCCTTGATACTTAGTCGTTTTCAGCCAATTTTCTGGATTTTTGAAAATTTCACTTCTTTGTGAAAATATCCACTAAATGAGGGAATAATATGTGTGAGGTTACCGAAGGAGAGTTCCAAATGTGTGTGGGTAGAATATATATCCCAAGGGGGTAAAATTGAAAAAAGATGAAAAAAATTTTTTTTTGGACTTAGTCATTTTTCTGGTGTTTATCAGACTTTAAGATAGGGGAATTGTCAGTGATCATTCCCATTTCAGTTCCAGAGCGATTCGCCTAATGAGTCTTTGATATTTAGTCGTTTTCAGCAAATTTTCTGGATTTTTGAAAATTTCACTTCTTTGTGAAAATATCCACTAAATGAGGGAATAATATGTGTGAGGGTACCCCAGGAGAGTTCCAAATGTGTGTGGGTAGAATATATATCCCACGGGGGAAAAATTGAAAAAAGTTGAAAAAAATTTTTTTTGGACTTAGTCATTTCTCTGGTGTTTATCAGACTTTAAGATAGGAGAAATGTCAGTGATCATTCCCATTTCAGTTCCAGAGCGATTCGCCCAATGAGTCCTTGATACTTAGTCGTTTTCAGCCAATTTTCTGGATTTTTGAAAATTTCACTTCTTTGTGAAAATATCCACTAAATGAGGGAATAATATGTGTGAGGGTACCCCAGGAGAGTTCCAAATGTGTGTGGGTAGAATATATATCCCACGGGGGTAAAATTGAAAAAAGTTGAAAAAAATTTTTTTTTGGACTTAGTCATTTTTCTGGCGTTTATCAGACTTTAAGATAGGGGAAATGTCAGTGAGCATTCCCATTTCAGTTCCAGAGCGATTCGCCCAATGAGTCTTTGATATTTAGTCGTTTTCAGCCATTTTTCTGGATTTTTGAAAATGTCACTTTTTTTTGAAAATATCCACTAAATGAGGGAATAATATGTGTGAGGGTACCCCAGGAGAGTTCCAAATGTGTGTGGGTAGAATATATATCCCACGGGGGTAAAATTGAAAAAAGTTGAAAAAAATTTTTTTTTGGACTTAGTCATTTTTCCGGCGTTTATCAGACTTTCAGATAGGGAAAATGTCAGTGAGCGTTCCGATTTCAGTTCCAGAGCGATTCGCCCAATGAGTCCTTGATACTTAGTCGTTTTCAGCCAATTTTCTGGATTTTTGAAAATTTCACTTCTTTGTGAAAATATCCACTAAATGAGGGAATAATATGTGTGAGGTTACCGAAGGAGAGTTCCAAATGTGTGTGGGTAGAATATATATCCCAAGGGGGTAAAATTGAAAAAAGATGAAAAAAATTTTTTTTTTGGACTTAGTCATTTTTCTGGTGTTTATCAGACTTTAAGATAGGAGAAATGTCAGTGATCATTCCCATTTCAGTTCCAGAGCGATTCGCCTAATGAGTCTTTGATATTTAGTCGTTTTCAGCAAATTTTCTGGATTTTTGAAAATTTCACTTCTTTGTGAAAATATCCACTAAATGAGGGAATAATATGTGTGAGGGTACCCCAGGAGAGTTCCAAATGTGTGTGGGTAGAATATATATCCCACGGGGGAAAAATTGAAAAAAGTTGAAAAAAATTTTTTTTTGGACTTAGTCATTTCTCTGGTGTTTATCAGACTTTAAGATAGGAGAAATGTCAGTGATCATTCCCATTTCAGTTCCAGAGCGATTCGCCTAATGAGTCTTTGATATTTAGTCGTTTTCAGCAAATTTTCTGGATTTTTGAAAATTTCACTTCTTTGTGAAAATATCCACTAAATGAGGGAATAATATGTGTGAGGGTACCCCAGGAGAGTTCCAAATGTGTGTGGGTAGAATATATATCCCACGGGGGTAAAATTGAAAAAAGTTGAAAAAAATTTTTTTTTGGACTTAGTCATTTCTCTGGTGTTTATCAGACTTTAAGATAGGAGAAATGTCAGTGATCATTCCCATTTCAGTTCCAGAGCGATTCGCCTAATGAGTCTTTGATATTTAGTCGTTTTCAGCCAATTTTCTGGATTTTTGAAAATTTCACTTCTTTGTGAAAATATCCACTAAATGAGGGAATAATATGTGTGAGGGTACCCCAGGAGAGTTCCAAATGTGTGTGGGTAGAATATATATCCCACGGGGGTAAAATTGAAAAAAGTTGAAAAAAATTTTTTTTTGGACTTGGTAATTTTTCCGGCGTTTATCAGACTTTCAGATAGGGAAAATGTCAGTGAGCATTCGGATTTCAGTTCCAGAGCGATTCGCCCATTGAGTCCTTGATACTTAGTCGTTTTCAGCCAATTTTCTGGATTTTTGAAAATTTCACTTCTTTGTGAAAATATCCACTAAATGAGGGAAGAATATGTGTGAGGGTACCCCAGGAGAGTTCCAAATGTGTGTGGGTAGAATATATATCCCACGGGGGTAAAATTGAAAAAAGTTGAAAAAAATTTTTTTTTGGACTTAGTCATTTTTCTGGCGTTTATCAGACTTTAAGATAGGGGAAATGTCAGTGAGCATTCCCATTTCAGTTCCAGAGCGATTCGCCCAATGAGTCTTTGATATTTAGTCGTTTTCAGCCAATTTTCTGGATTTTTGAAAATTTCACTTTTTTGTGAAAATATCCACTAAATGAGGGAATAATATGTGTGAGGGTACCCCAGGAGAGTTCCAAATGTGTGTGGGTAGAATATATATCCCACGGGGGTAAAATTGAAAAAAGTTGAAAAAAATTTTTTTTTGGACTGTCATTTTTCTGGCGTTTATCAGACTTTAAGATAGGGGAAATGTCAGTGAGCATTCCCATTTCAGTTCCAGAGCGATTCGCCCAATGAGTCTTTGATATTTAGTCGTTTTCAGCCAATTTTCTGGATTTTTGAAAATTTCACTTTTTTTTGAAAATATCTACTAAATGAGGGAATAATATGTGTGAGGGTACCCCAGGAGAGTTCCAAATGTGTGTGGGTAGAATATATATCCCACGGGGGTAAAATTGAAAAAAGTTGAAAAAAATTTTTTTTTGGACTTAGTCATTTTTCCGGCGTTTATCAGACTTTCAGATAGGGAAAATGTCAGTGAGCGTTCCGATTTCAGTTCCAGAGCGATTCGCCCAATGAGTCCTTGATACTTAGTCGTTTTCAGCAAATTTTCTGGATTTTTGAAAATTTCACTTCTTTGTGAAAATATCCACTAAATGAGGGAATAATATGTGTGAGGGTACCCCAGGAGAGTTCCAAATGTGTGTGGGTAGAATATATATCCCACGGGGGTAAAATTGAAAAAAGTTGAAAAAAATTTTTTTTTGGACTTAGTCATTTTTCTGGTGTTTATCAGACTTTAAGATAGGGGAAATGTCAGTGATCATTCCCATTTCAGTTCCAGAGCGATTCGCCCAATGAGTCCTTGATACTTAGTCGTTTTCAGCCAATTTTCTGGATTTTTGAAAATTTCACTTCTTTGTGAAAATATCCACTAAATGAGGGAATAATATGTGTGAGGGTACCCCAGGAGAGTTCCAAATGTGTGTGGGTAGAATATATATCCCACGGGGGTAAAATTGAAAAAAGTTGAAAAAAATTTTTTTTTGGACTTAGTCATTTTTCTGGTGTTTATCAGACTTTAAGATAGGGGAAATGTCAGTGATCATTCCCATTTCAGTTCCAGAGCGATTCGCCCAATGAGTCCTTGATACTTAGTCGTTTTCAGCCAATTTTCTGGATTTTTGAAAATTTCACTTCTTTGTGAAAATATCCACTAAATGAGGGAATAATATGTGTGAGGGTACCCCAGGAGAGTTCCAAATGTGTGTGGGTAGAATATATATCCCACGGGGGTAAAATTGAAAAAACTTGAAAAAAATTTTTTTTTGGACTTAGTCATTTTTCTGGTGTTTATCAGACTTTAAGATAGGGGAAATGTCAGTGATCATTCCCATTTCAGTTCCAGAGCGATTCGCCCAATGAGTCCTTGATACTTAGTCGTTTTCAGCAAATTTTCTGGATTTTTGAAAATTTCACTTCTTTGTGAAAATATCCACTAAATGAGGGAATAATATGTGTGAGGGTACCCCAGGATAGTTCCAAATGTGTGTGGGTAGAATATATATCCCACGGGGGTAAAATTGAAAAAAGTTGAAAAAAATTTTTTTTTGGACTTAGTCATTTCTCTGGTGTTTATCAGACTTTAAGATAGGAGAAATGTCAGTGATCATTCCCATTTCAGTTCCAGAGCGATTCGCCTAATGAGTCTTTGATATTTAGTCGTTTTCAGCCAATTTTCTGGATTTTTGAAAATTTCACTTCTTTGTGAAAATATCCACTAAATGAGGGAATAATATGTGTGAGGGTACCCCAGGAGAGTTCCAAATGTGTGTGGGTAGAATATATATCCCACGGGGGTAAAATTGAAAAAAGTTGAAAAAAATTTTTTTTTGGACTTGGTAATTTTTCCGGCGTTTATCAGACTTTCAGATAGGGAAAATGTCAGTGAGCATTCGGATTTCAGTTCCAGAGCGATTCGCCCAATGAGTCCTTGATATTTAGTCGTTTTCAGCCAATTTTCTGGATTTTTGAAAATTTCACTTTTTTGTGAAAATATCCACTAAATGAGGGAATAATATGTGTGAGGGTACCCCAGGAGAGTTCCAAATGTGTGTGGGTAGAATATATATCCCACGGGGGTAAAATTGAAAAAAGTTGAAAAAAATTTTTTTTTGGACTGTCATTTTTCTGGCGTTTATCAGACTTTAAGATAGGGGAAATGTCAGTGAGCATTCCCATTTCAGTTCCAGAGCGATTCGCCCAATGAGTCTTTGATATTTAGTCGTTTTCAGCCAATTTTCTGGATTTTTGAAAATTTCACTTTTTTTTGAAAATATCTACTAAATGAGGGAATAATATGTGTGAGGGTACCCCAGGAGAGTTCCAAATGTGTGTGGGTAGAATATATATCCCACGGGGGTAAAATTGAAAAAAGTTGAAAAAAATTTTTTTTTGGACTTAGTCATTTTTCTGGTGTTTATCAGACTTTAAGATAGGGGAAATGTCAGTGATCATTCCCATTTCAGTTCCAGAGCGATTCGCCCAATGAGTCCTTGATACTTAGTCGTTTTCAGCCAATTTTCTGGATTTTTGAAAATTTCACTTCTTTGTGAAAATATCCACTAAATGAGGGAATAATATGTGTGAGGGTACCCCAGGAGAGTTCCAAATGTGTGTGGGTAGAATATATATCCCACGGGGGTAAAATTGAAAAAAGTTGAAAAAAATTTTTTTTTGGACTTAGTCATTTTTCTGGTGTTTATCAGACTTTAAGATAGGGGAAATGTCAGTGATCATTCCCATTTCAGTTCCAGAGCGATTCGCCCAATGAGTCCTTGATACTTAGTCGTTTTCAGCCAATTTTCTGGATTTTTGAAAATTTCACTTCTTTGTGAAAATATCCACTAAATGAGGGAATAATATGTGTGAGGGTACCCCAGGAGAGTTCCAAATGTGTGTGGGTAGAATATATATCCCACGGGGGTAAAATTGAAAAAAGTTGAAAAAAATTTTTTTTTGGACTTAGTCATTTTTCCGGCGTTTATCAGACTTTCAGATAGGGAAAATGTCAGTGAGCGTTCCGATTTCAGTTCCAGAGCGATTCGCTCAATGAGTCCATGATACTTAGTCGTTTTCAGCCAATTTTCTGGATTTTTGAAAATTTCACTTCTTTGTGAAAATATCCACTAAATGAGGGAAGAATATGTGTGAGGGTACCCCAGGAGAGTTCCAAATGTGTGTGGTAAGAATTTATATCCCACGGGGGTAAAATTGAAAAAAGTTGAAAAAAATTTTTTTTTGGACTTAGTCATTTTTCTGGTGTTTATCAGACTTTAAGATAGGGGAAATGTCAGTGATCATTCCCATTTCAGTTCCAGAGCGATTCGCCTAATGAGTCTTTGATATTTAGTTGTTTTCAGCCAATTTTCTGGATTTTTGAAAATTTCACTTCTTTGTGAAAATATCCACTAAATGAGGGAATAATATGTGTGAGGGTACCCCAGGAGAGTTCCACATGTGGTTGGTTAGAATATATATCCCACAGGGGTAAAATTGAAAAAAGTTGAAAAAAATTTTTTTTTGGACTTAGTCATTTTTCCGGCGTTTATCAGACTTTCAGATAGGGAAAATGTCAGTGAGCGTTCCGATTTCAGTTCCAGAGCGATTCGCCCAATGAGTCCTTGATACTTAGTCGTTTACAGCAAATTTTCTGGATTTTTGAAAATTTCACTTCTTTGTGAAAATATCCACTAAATGAGGGAATAATATGTGTGAGGGTACCCCAGGAGAGTTCCAAATGTGTGTGGGTAGAATATATATCCCACGGGGGTAAAATTGAAAAAAGTTGAAAAAAATTTTTTTTTGGACTTAGTCATTTCTCTGGTGTTTATCAGACTTTAAGATAGGAGAAATGTCAGTGATCATTCCCATTTCAGTTCCAGAGCGATTCGCCTAATGAGTCTTTGATATTTAGTCGTTTTCAGCCAATTTTCTGGATTTTTGAAAATTTCACTTCTTTGTGAAAATATCCACTAAATGAGGGAATAATATGTGTGAGGGTACCCCAGGAGAGTTCCAAATGTGTGTGGGTAGAATATATATCCCACGGGGGTAAAATTGAAAAAAGTTGAAAAAAATTTTTTTTTGGACTTGGTAATTTTTCCGGCGTTTATCAGACTTTCAGATAGGGAAAATGTCAGTGAGCATTCGGATTTCAGTTCCAGAGCGATTCGCCCAATGAGTCCTTGATACTTAGTCGTTTTCAGCCAATTTTCTGGATTTTTGAAAATTTCACTTCTTTGTGAAAATATCCACTAAATGAGGGAAGAATATGTGTGAGGGTACCCCAGGAGAGTTCCAAATGTGTGTGGGTAGAATATATATCCCACGGGGGTAAAATTGAAAAAAGTTGAAAAAAATTTTTTTTTGGACTTAGTCATTTTTCCGGCGTTTATCAGACTTTCAGATAGGGAAAATGTCAGTGAGCGTTCCGATTTCAGTTCCAGAGCGATTCGCCCAATGAGTCCTTGATACTTAGTCGTTTTCAGCAAATTTTCTGGATTTTTGAAAATTTCACTTCTTTGTGAAAATATCCACTAAATGAGGGAATAATATGTGTGAGGGTACCCCAGGAGAGTTCCAAATGTGTGTGGGTAGAATATATATCCCACGGGGGTAAAATTGAAAAAAGTTGAAAAAAATTTTTTTTTGGACTTAGTCATTTTTCTGGTGTTTATCAGACTTTAAGATAGGGGAAATGTCAGTGATCATTCCCATTTCAGTTCCAGAGCGATTCGCCCAATGAGTCCTTGATACTTAGTCGTTTTCAGCCAATTTTCTGGATTTTTGAAAATTTCACTTCTTTGTGAAAATATCCACTAAATGAGGGAATAATATGTGTGAGGGTACCCCAGGAGAGTTCCAAATGTGTGTGGGTAGAATATATATCCCACGGGGGTAAAATTGAAAAAAGTTGAAAAAAATTTTTTTTTGGACTTAGTCATTTTTCTGGTGTTTATCAGACTTTAAGATAGGGGAAATGTCAGTGATCATTCCCATTTCAGTTCCAGAGCGATTCGCCCAATGAGTCCTTGATACTTAGTCGTTTTCAGCCAATTTTCTGGATTTTTGAAAATTTCACTTCTTTGTGAAAATATCCACTAAATGAGGGAATAATATGTGTGAGGGTACCCCAGGAGAGTTCCAAATGTGTGTGGGTAGAATATATATCCCACGGGGGTAAAATTGAAAAAAGTTGAAAAAAATTTTTTTTTGGACTTAGTCATTTTTCTGGTGTTTATCAGACTTTAAGATAGGGGAAATGTCAGTGATCATTCCCATTTCAGTTCCAGAGCGATTCGCCCAATGAGTCCTTGATACTTAGTCGTTTTCAGCCAATTTTCTGGATTTTTGAAAATTTCACTTCTTTGTGAAAATATCCACTAAATGAGGGAATAATATGTGTGAGGGTACCCCAGGAGAGTTCCAAATGTGTGTGGGTAGAATATATATCCCACGGGGGTAAAATTGAAAAAAGTTGAAAAAAATTTTTTTTTGGACTTAGTCATTTTTCCGGCGTTTATCAGACTTTCAGATAGGGAAAATGTCAGTGAGCGTTCCGATTTCAGTTCCAGAGCGATTCGCTCAATGAGTCCATGATACTTAGTCGTTTTCAGCCAATTTTCTGGATTTTTGAAAATTTCACTTCTTTGTGAAAATATCCACTAAATGAGGGAAGAATATGTGTGAGGGTACCCCAGGAGAGTTCCAAATGTGTGTGGTAAGAATTTATATCCCACGGGGGTAAAATTGAAAAAAGTTGAAAAAAATTTTTTTTTGGACTTAGTCATTTTTCTGGTGTTTATCAGACTTTAAGATAGGGGAAATGTCAGTGATCATTCCCATTTCAGTTCCAGAGCGATTCGCCTAATGAGTCTTTGATATTTAGTTGTTTTCAGCCAATTTTCTGGATTTTTGAAAATTTCACTTCTTTGTGAAAATATCCACTAAATGAGGGAATAATATGTGTGAGGGTACCCCAGGAGAGTTCCACATGTGGTTGGTTAGAATATATATCCCACGGGGGTAAAATTGAAAAAAGTTGAAAAAAATTTTTTTTTGGACTTAGTCATTTTTCCGGCGTTTATCAGACTTTCAGATAGGGAAAATGTCAGTGAGCATTCCGATTTCAGTTCCAGAGCGATTCGCCCAATGAGTCCTTGATACTTAGTTGTTTTCAGCCAATTTTCTGGATTTTTGAAAATTTCACTTCTTTGTGAAAATATCCACTAAATGAGGGAATAATATGTGTGAGGGTACCCCAGGAGAGTTCCAAATGTGTGTGGGTAGAATATATATCTCACGGGGGTAAAATTGAAAAAAGTTGAAAAAAATTTTTTTTTGGACTTAGTCATTTTTCTGGCGTTTATCAGACTTTAAGATAGGGGAAATGTCAGTGAGCATTCCCATTTCAGTTCCAGAGCGATTCGCCCAATGAGTCTTTGATATTTAGTCGTTTTCAGCCATTTTTCTGGATTTTTGAAAATGTCACTTTTTTTTGAAAATATCCACTAAATGAGGGAATAATATGTGTGAGGGTACCCCAGGAGAGTTCCAAATGTGTGTGGGTAGAATATATATCCCACGGGGGTAAAATTGAAAAAAGTTGAAAAAAATTTTTTTTTGGACTTAGTCATTTTTCCGGCGTTTATCAGACTTTCAGATAGGGAAAATGTCAGTGAGCGTTCCGATTTCAGTTCCAGAGCGATTCGCCCAATGAGTCCTTGATACTTAGTCGTTTTCAGCCAATTTTCTGGATTTTTGAAAATTTCACTTCTATGTGAAAATATCCACTAAATGAGGGAATAATATGTGTGAGGTTACCGAAGGAGAGTTCCAAATGTGTGTGGGTAGAATATATATCCCAAGGGGGTAAAATTGAAAAAAGATGAAAAAATTTTTTTTTTGGACTTAGTCATTTTTCTGGTGTTTATCAGACTTTAAGATAGGGGAATTGTCAGTGATCATTCCCATTTCAGTTCCAGAGCGATTCGCCTAATGAGTCATTGATATTTAGTCGTTTTCAGCAAATTTTCTGGATTTTTGAAAATTTCACTTCTTTGTGAAAATATCCACTAAATGAGGGAATAATATGTGTGAGGGTACCCCAGGAGAGTTCCAAATGTGTGTGGGTAGAATATATATCCCACGGGGGTAAAATTGAAAAAAGTTGAAAAAAATTTTTTTTTGGACTTAGTCATTTCTCTGGTGTTTATCAGACTTTAAGATAGGAGAAATGTCAGTGATCATTCCCATTTCAGTTCCAGAGCGATTCGCCTAATGAGTCTTTGATATTTAGTCGTTTTCAGCCAATTTTCTGGATTTTTGAAAATTTCACTTCTTTGTGAAAATATCCACTAAATGAGGGAATAATATGTGTGAGGGTACCCCAGGAGAGTTCCAAATGTGTGTGGGTAGAATATATATCCCACGGGGGTAAAATTGAAAAAAGTTGAAAAAAATTTTTTTTTGGACTTGGTAATTTTTCCGGCGTTTATCAGACTTTCAGATAGGGAAAATGTCAGTGAGCATTCGGATTTCAGTTCCAGAGCGATTCGCCCAATGAGTCCTTGATACTTAGTAGTTTTCAGCCAATTTTCTGGATTTTTGAAAATTTCACTTCTTTGTGAAAATATCCACTAAATGAGGGAAGAATATGTGTGAGGGTACCCCAGGAGAGTTCCAAATGTGTGTGGGTAGAATATATATCCCACGGGGGTAAAATTGAAAAAAGTTGAAAAAAATTTTTTTTTTGGACTGTCATTTTTCTGGCGTTTATCAGACTTTAAGATAGGGGAAATGTCAGTGAGCATTCCCATTTCAGTTCCAGAGCAATTCGCCCAATGAGTCTTTGATATTTAGTCGTTTTCAGCCAATTTTCTGGATTTTTGAAAATTTCACTTTTTTTTTAAAATATCTACTAAATGAGGGAATAATATGTGTGAGGGTACCCCAGGAGAGTTCCAAATGTGTGTGGGTAGAATATATATCCCACGGGGGTAAAATTGAAAAAAGTTGAAAAAAATTTTTTTTTGGACTTAGTCATTTTTCTGGTGTTTATCAGACTTTAAGATAGGGGAAATGTCAGTGATCATTCCCATTTCAGTTCCAGAGCGATTCGCCCAATGAGTCCTTGATACTTAGTCGTTTTCAGCCAATTTTCTGGATTTTTGAAAATTTCACTTCTTTGTGAAAATATCCACTAAATGAGGGAA
The DNA here is from genome assembly GCF_046119375.1 of Phyllobates terribilis. Classification (NCBI taxonomy): domain Eukaryota; kingdom Metazoa; phylum Chordata; class Amphibia; order Anura; family Dendrobatidae; genus Phyllobates; species Phyllobates terribilis. The sequence goes on from NW_027364543.1 coordinate 167,723, forward strand.
TAATATGTGTGAGGGTACCCCAGGAGAGTTCCAAATGTGTGTGGGTAGAATATATATCCCACGGGGGTAAAATTGAAAAAAGTTGAAAAAAATTTTTTTTTGGACTTAGTCATTTTTCTGGTGTTTATCAGACTTTAAGATAGGGGAAATGTCAGTGATCATTCCCATTTCAGTTCCAGAGCGATTCGCCCAATGAGTCCTTGATACTTAGTCGTTTTCAGCCAATTTTCTGGATTTTTGAAAATTTCACTTCTTTGTGAAAATATCCACTAAATGAGGGAATAATATGTGTGAGGGTACCCCAGGAGAGTTCCAAATGTGTGTGGGTAGAATATATATCCCACGGGGGTAAAATTGAAAAAAGTTGAAAAAAATTTTTTTTTGGACTTAGTGATTTTTCTGGTGTTTATCAGACTTTAAGATAGGGGAAATGTCAGTGATCATTCCCATTTCAGTTCCAGAGCGATTCGCCCAATGAGTCCTTGATACTTAGTCGTTTTCAGCCAATTTTCTGGATTTTTGAAAATTTCACTTCTTTGTGAAAATATCCACTAAATGAGGGAATAATATGTGTGAGGGTACCCCAGGAGAGTTCCACATGTGGTTGGTTAGAATATATATCCCACGGGGGTAAAATTGAAAAAAGTTGAAAAAAATTTTTTTTTGGACTTAGTCATTTTTCTGGTGTTTATCAGACTTTAAGATAGGGGAAATGTCAGTGATCATTCCCATTTCAGTTCCAGAGCGATTCGCCCAATGAGTCCTTGATACTTAGTCGTTTTCAGCCAATTTTCTGGATTTTTGAAAATTTCACTTCTTTGTGAAAATATCCACTAAATGAGGGAATAATATGTGTGAGGGTACCCCAGGAGAGTTCCAAATGTGTGTGGGTAGAATATATATCCCACGGGGGTAAAATTGAAAAAAGTTGAAAAAAATTTTTTTTTGGACTTAGTCATTTTTCTGGTGTTTATCAGACTTTAAGATAGGGGAAATGTCAGTGATCATTCCCATTTCAGTTCCAGAGCGATTCGCCTAATGAGTCTTTGATATTTAGTTGTTTTCAGCCAATTTTCTGGATTTTTGAAAATTTCACTTCTTTGTGAAAATATCCACTAAATGAGGGAATAATATGTGTGAGGGTACCCCAGGAGAGTTCCAAATGTGTGTGGGTAGAATATATATCTCACGGGGGTAAAATTGAAAAAAGTTGAAAAAAATTTTTTTTTGGACTTAGTCATTTTTCTGGCGTTTATCAGACTTTAAGATAGGGGAAATGTCAGTGAGCATTCCCATTTCAGTTCCAGAGCGATTCGCCCAATGAGTCTTTGATATTTAGTCGTTTTCAGCCATTTTTCTGGATTTTTGAAATGTCACTTTTTTTTGAAAATATCCACTAAATGAGGGAATAATATGTGTGAGGGTACCCCAGGAGAGTTCCAAATGTGTGTGGGTAGAATATATATCCCACGGGGGTAAAATTGAAAAAAGTTGAAAAAAATTTTTTTTTGGACTTAGTCATTTTTCCGGCGTTTATCAGACTTTCAGATAGGGAAAATGTCAGTGAGCGTTCCGATTTCAGTTCCAGAGCGATTCGCCCAATGAGTCCTTGATACTTAGTCGTTTTCAGCCAATTTTCTGGATTTTTGAAAATTTCACTTCTATGTGAAAATATCCACTAAATGAGGGAATAATATGTGTGAGGTTACCGAAGGAGAGTTCCAAATGTGTGTGGGTAGAATATATATCCCAAGGGGGTAAAATTGAAAAAAGATGAAAAAATTTTTTTTTTGGACTTAGTCATTTTTCTGGTGTTTATCAGACTTTAAGATAGGGGAATTGTCAGTGATCATTCCCATTTCAGTTCCAGAGCGATTCGCCTAATGAGTCATTGATATTTAGTCGTTTTCAGCAAATTTTCTGGATTTTTGAAAATTTCACTTCTTTGTGAAAATATCCACTAAATGAGGGAATAATATGTGTGAGGGTACCCCAGGAGAGTTCCAAATGTGTGTGGGTAGAATATATATCCCACGGGGGTAAAATTGAAAAAAGTTGAAAAAAATTTTTTTTTGGACTTAGTCATTTCTCTGGTGTTTATCAGACTTTAAGATAGGAGAAATGTCAGTGATCATTCCCATTTCAGTTCCAGAGCGATTCGCCTAATGAGTCTTTGATATTTAGTCGTTTTCAGCCAATTTTCTGGATTTTTGAAAATTTCACTTCTTTGTGAAAATATCCACTAAATGAGGGAATAATATGTGTGAGGGTACCCCAGGAGAGTTCCAAATGTGTGTGGGTAGAATATATATCCCACGGGGGTAAAATTGAAAAAAGTTGAAAAAAATTTTTTTTTGGACTTGGTAATTTTTCCGGCGTTTATCAGACTTTCAGATAGGGAAAATGTCAGTGAGCATTCGGATTTCAGTTCCAGAGCGATTCGCCCAATGAGTCCTTGATACTTAGTAGTTTTCAGCCAATTTTCTGGATTTTTGAAAATTTCACTTCTTTGTGAAAATATCCACTAAATGAGGGAAGAATATGTGTGAGGGTACCCCAGGAGAGTTCCAAATGTGTGTGGGTAGAATATATATCCCACGGGGGTAAAATTGAAAAAAGTTGAAAAAAATTTTTTTTTTGGACTGTCATTTTTCTGGCGTTTATCAGACTTTAAGATAGGGGAAATGTCAGTGAGCATTCCCATTTCAGTTCCAGAGCAATTCGCCCAATGAGTCTTTGATATTTAGTCGTTTTCAGCCAATTTTCTGGATTTTTGAAAATTTCACTTTTTTTTTAAAATATCTACTAAATGAGGGAATAATATGTGTGAGGGTACCCCAGGAGAGTTCCAAATGTGTGTGGGTAGAATATATATCCCACGGGGGTAAAATTGAAAAAAGTTGAAAAAAATTTTTTTTTGGACTTAGTCATTTTTCTGGTGTTTATCAGACTTTAAGATAGGGGAAATGTCAGTGATCATTCCCATTTCAGTTCCAGAGCGATTCGCCCAATGAGTCCTTGATACTTAGTCGTTTTCAGCCAATTTTCTGGATTTTTGAAAATTTCACTTCTTTGTGAAAATATCCACTAAATGAGGGAATAATATGTGTGAGGGTACCCCAGGAGAGTTCCAAATGTGTGTGGGTAGAATATATATCCCACGGGGGTAAAATTGAAAAAAGTTGAAAAAAATTTTTTTTTGGACTTAGTCATTTTTCTGGTGTTTATCAGACTTTAAGATAGGGGAAATGTCAGTGATCATTCCCATTTCAGTTCCAGAGCGATTCGCCCAATGAGTCCTTGATACTTAGTCGTTTTCAGCCAATTTTCTGGATTTTTGAAAATTTCACTTCTTTGTGAAAATATCCACTAAATGAGGGAATAATATGTGTGAGGGTACCCCAGGAGAGTTCCAAATGTGTGTGGGTAGAATATATATCCCACGGGGGTAAAATTGAAAAAAGTTGAAAAAAATTTTTTTTTGGACTTAGTGATTTTTCTGGTGTTTATCAGACTTTAAGATAGGGGAAATGTCAGTGATCATTCCCATTTCAGTTCCAGAGCGATTCGCCCAATGAGTCCTTGATACTTAGTCGTTTTCAGCCAATTTTCTGGATTTTTGAAAATTTCACTTCTTTGTGAAAATATCCACTAAATGAGGGAATAATATGTGTGAGGGTACCCCAGGAGAGTTCCAAATGTGTGTGGGTAGAATATATATCCCACGGGGGTAAAATTGAAAAAAGTTGAAAAAAATTTTTTTTTGGACTTAGTCATTTTTCCGGCGTTTATCAGACTTTCAGATAGGGAAAATGTCAGTGAGCATTACGATTTCAGTTCCAGAGCGATTCGCCCAATGAGTCCTTGATACTTAGTCGTTTTCAGCCAATTTTCTGGATTTTTGAAAATTTCACTTCTTTGTGAAAATATCCACTAAATGAGGGAAGAATATGTGTGAGGGTACCCCAGGAGAGTTCCAAATGTGTGTGGTAAGAATTTATATCCCACGGGGGTAAAATTGAAAAAAGTTGAAAAAAATTTTTTTTTGGACTTAGTCATTTTTCTGGTGTTTATCAGACTTTAAGATAGGGGAAATGTCAGTGATCATTCCCATTTCAGTTCCAGAGCGATTCGCCTAATGAGTCTTTGATATTTAGTCGTTTTCAGCCAATTTTCTGGATTTTTGAAAATTTCACTTCTTTGTGAAAATATCCACTAAATGAGGGAATAATATGTGTGAGGGTACCCCAGGAGAGTTCCAAATGTGTGTGGGTAGAATATATATCCCAGGGGGGTAAAATTGAAAAAAGTTGAAAAAAATTTTTTTTTGGACTTAGTCATTTTTCCGGCGTTTATCAGACTTTCAGATAGGGAAAATGTCAGTGAGCATACCGATTTCAGTTCCAGAGCGATTCGCCCAATGAGTCCTTGATACTTAGTCGTTTTCAGCCAATTTTCTGGATTTTTGAAAATTTCACTTCTTTGTGAAATTATCCACTAAATGAGGGAATATGTGTGAGGGTACCCCAGGAGAGTTCCAAATGTGTTTGGGTAGAATATATATCCCACGGGGTAAAATTGAAAAAAGTTGAAAAAAAATTTTTTTTGGAAATAGTCATTTTTCTGGCGTTTATCAGACTTTAAGATAGGGGAAATGTCAGTGAGCATTCCCATTTCAGTTCCAGAGCGATTCGCCCAATGAGTCTTTGATATTTAGTCGTTTTCAGCCAATTTTCTGGATTTTTGAAAATTTCACTTCTTTGTGAAAATATCCACTAAATGAGGAAATAATATGTGTGAGGGTACCCCAGGAGAGTTCCAAATGTGTGTGGTTAGAATATATATCCCACGGGGGTAAAATTGAAAAAAGTTTAAAAAAATTTTTTTTTGGACTTAGTCATTTTTCCGGCGTTTATCAGACTTTCAGATAGGGAAAATGTCAGTGAGCGTTCCGATTTCAGTTCCAGAGCGATTCGCCCAATGAGTCCTTGATACTTAGTCGTTTTCAGCCAATTTTCTGGATTTTTGAAAATTTCACTTCTTTGTGAAAATATCCACTAAATGAGGGAATAATATGTGTGAGGGTACCCCAGGAGAGTTCCAAATGTGTGTGGGTAGAATATATATCCCACGGGGGTAAAATTGAAAAAAGTTGAAAAAAATTTTTTTTTGGACTGTCATTTTTCTGGCGTTTATCAGACTTTAAGATAGGGGAAATGTCAGTGAGCATTCCCATTTCAGTTCCAGAGCGATTCGCCCAATGAGTCTTTGATATTTAGTCGTTTTCAGCCAATTTTCTGGATTTTTGAAAATTTCACTTTTTTTTTAAAATATCTACTAAATGAGGTAATAATATGTGTGAGGGTACCCCAGGAGAGTTCCAAATGTGTGTGGGTAGAATATATATCCCACGGGGGTAAAATTGAAAAAAGTTGAAAAAAATTTTTTTTTGGACTTAGTCATTTTTCCGGCGTTTATCAGACTTTCAGATAGGGAAAATGTCAGTGAGCGTTCCGTATTTCAGTTCCATAGCGATTCGCCCAATGAGTCCTTGATACTTAGTCGTTTTCAGCAAATTTTCTGGATTTTTGAAAATTTCACTTCTTTGTGAAAATATCCACTAAATGAGGGAATAATATGTGTGATGGAACCCCAGGAGAGTTCCAAATGTGTGTGGGTAGAATATATATCCCACGGGGGTAAAATTGAAAAAAGTTGAAAAAAATTTTTTTTTGGACTTAGTCATTTTTCTGGCGTTTATCAGACTTTCAGATAGGGGAAATGTCAGTGAGCATTCCCATTTCAGTTCCAGAGCGATTCGCCCAATGAGTCTTTGATATTTAGTCGTTTTCAGCCAATTTTCTGGATTTTTGAAAATTTCACTTTTTTGTGAAAATATCCACTAAATGAGGGAATAATATGTGTGAGGGTACCCCAGGAGAGTTCCAAATGTGTGTGGGTAGAATATATATCCCACGGGGGTAAAATTGAAAAAAGTTGAAAAAAATATTTTTTTGGACTTAGTCATTTTTCCGGCGTTTATCAGACTTTCAGATAGGGAAAATGTCAGTGAGCGTTCCGATTTCAGTTCCAGAGCGATTCGCCCAATGAGTCCTTGATACTTAGTCGTTTTCAGCCAATTTTCTGGATTTTTGAAAATTTCACTTCTTTGTGAAAATATCCACTAAATGAGGGAATAATATGTGTGAGGGTACCCCAGGAGAGTTCCAAATGTGTGTGGGTAGAATATATATCCCACGGGGGTAAAATTGAAAAAAGTTGAAAAAAATTTTTTTTTGGACTTAGTCATTTTTCTGGTGTTTATCAGACTTTAAGATAGGGGAAATGTCAGTGATCATTCCCATTTCAGTTCCAGAGCGATTCGCCCAATGAGTCCTTGATACTTAGTCGTTTTCAGCCAATTTTCTGGATTTTTGAAAATTTCACTTCTTTGTGAAAATATCCACTAAATGAGGGAATAATATGTGTGAGGGTACCCCAGGAGAGTTCCAAATGTGTGTGGGTAGAATATATATCCCACGGGGGTAAAATTGAAAAAAGTTGAAAAAAATTTTTTTTTGGACTTAGTCATTTTTCTGGTGTTTATCAGACTTTAAGATAGGGGAAATGTCAGTGATCATTCCCATTTCAGTTCCAGAGCGATTCGCCCAATGAGTCCTTGATACTTAGTCGTTTTCAGCCAATTTTCTGGATTTTTGAAAATTTCACTTCTTTGTGAAAATATCCACTAAATGAGGGAATAATATGTGTGAGGGTACCCCAGGAGAGTTCCAAATGTGTGTGGGTAGAATATATATCCCACGGGGGTAAAATTGAAAAAAGTTGAAAAAAATTTTTTTTTGGACTTAGTGATTTTTCTGGTGTTTATCAGACTTTAAGATAGGGGAAATGTCAGTGATCATTCCCATTTCAGTTCCAGAGCGATTCGCCCAATGAGTCCTTGATACTTAGTCGTTTTCAGCCAATTTTCTGGATTTTTGAAAATTTCACTTCTTTGTGAAAATATCCACTAAATGAGGGAATAATATGTGTGAGGGTACCCCAGGAGAGTTCCAAATGTGTGTGGGTAGAATATATATCCCACGGGGGTAAAATTGAAAAAAGTTGAAAAAAATTTTTTTTTGGACTTAGTCATTTTTCCGGCGTTTATCAGACTTTCAGATAGGGAAAATGTCAGTGAGCATTACGATTTCAGTTCCAGAGCGATTCGCCCAATGAGTCCTTGATACTTAGTCGTTTTCAGCCAATTTTCTGGATTTTTGAAAATTTCACTTCTTTGTGAAAATATCCACTAAATGAGGGAAGAATATGTGTGAGGGTACCCCAGGAGAGTTCCAAATGTGTGTGGTAAGAATTTATATCCCACGGGGGTAAAATTGAAAAAAGTTGAAAAAAATTTTTTTTTGGACTTAGTCATTTTTCTGGTGTTTATCAGACTTTAAGATAGGGGAAATGTCAGTGATCATTCCCATTTCAGTTCCAGAGCGATTCGCCCAATGAGTCCTTGATACTTAGTCGTTTTCAGCCAATTTTCTGGATTTTTGAAAATTTCACTTCTTTGTGAAATTATCCACTAAATGAGGGAATATGTGTGAGGGTACCCCAGGAGAGTTCCAAATGTGTTTGGGTAGAATATATATCCCACGAGGTAAAATTGAAAAAAGTTGAAAAAAAATTTTTTTTGGACTTAGTCATTTTTCTGGCGTTTATCAGACTTTAAGATAGGGGAAATGTCAGTGAGCATTCCCATTTCAGTTCCAGAGCGATTCGCCCAATGAGTCTTTGATATTTAGTCGTTTTCAGCCAATTTTCTGGATTTTTGAAAATTTCACTTCTTTGTGAAAATATCCACTAAATGAGGAAATAATATGTGTGAGGGTACCCCAGGAGAGTTCCAAATGTGTGTGGTTAGAATATATATCCCACGGGGGTAAAATTGAAAAAAGTTTAAAAAAATTTTTTTTTGGACTTAGTCATTTTTCCGGCGTTTATCAGACTTTCAGATAGGGAAAATGTCAGTGAGCGTTCCGATTTCAGTTCCAGAGCGATTCGCCCAATGAGTCCTTGATACTTAGTCGTTTTCAGCCAATTTTCTGGATTTTTGAAAATTTCACTTCTTTGTGAAAATATCCACTAAATGAGGGAATAATATGTGTGAGGGTACCCCAGGAGAGTTCCAAATGTGTGTGGGTAGAATATATATCCCACGGGGGTAAAATTGAAAAAAGTTGAAAAAAATTTTTTTTTGGACTGTCATTTTTCTGGCGTTTATCAGACTTTAAGATAGGGGAAATGTCAGTGAGCATTCCCATTTCAGTTCCAGAGCGATTCGCCCAATGAGTCTTTGATATTTAGTCGTTTTCAGCCAATTTTCTGGATTTTTGAAAATTTCACTTTTTTTTTAAAATATCTACTAAATGAGGGAATAATATGTGTGAGGGTACCCCAGGAGAGTTCCAAATGTGTGTGGGTAGAATATATATCCCACGGGGGTAAAATTGAAAAAAGTTGAAAAAAATTTTTTTTTGGACTTAGTCATTTTTCCGGCGTTTATCAGACTTTCAGATAGGGAAAATGTCAGTGAGCGTTCCGTATTTCAGTTCCATAGCGATTCGCCCAATGAGTCCTTGATACTTAGTCGTTTTCAGCAAATTTTCTGGATTTTTGAAAATTTCACTTCTTTGTGAAAATATCCACTAAATGAGGGAATAATATGTGTGATGGAACCCCAGGAGAGTTCCAAATGTGTTTGGGTAGAATATATATCCCACGGGGGTAAAATTGAAAAAAGTTGAAAAAAATTTTTTTTTGGACTTAGTCATTTTTCTGGCGTTTATCAGACTTTCAGATAGGGGAAATGTCAGTGAGCATTCCCATTTCAGTTCCAGAGCGATTCGCCCAATGAGTCTTTGATATTTAGTCGTTTTCAGCCAATTTTCTGGATTTTTGAAAATTTCACTTCTTTGTGAAAATATCCACTAAATGAGGGAATAATATGTGTGAGGTTACCGAAGGAGAGTTCCAAATGTGTGTGGGTAGAATATATATCCCAAGGGGGTAAAATTGAAAAAAGATGAAAAAAATTTTTTTTTGGACTTAGTCATTTTTCTGGTGTTTATCAGACTTTAAGATAGGGGAATTGTCAGTGATCATTCCCATTTCAGTTCCAGAGCGATTCGCCTAATGAGTCTTTGATATTTAGTCGTTTTCAGCAAATTTTCTGGATTTTTGAAAATTTCACTTCTTTGTGAAAATATCCACTAAATGAGGGAATAATATGTGTGAGGGTACCCCAGGAGAGTTCCAAATGTGTGTGGGTAGAATATATATCCCACGGGGGTAAAATTTAAAAAAGTTGAAAAAAATTTTTTTTTGGACTTAGTCATTTCTCTGGTGTTTATCAGACTTTAAGATAGGAGAAATGTCAGTGATCATTCCCATTTCAGTTCCAGAGCGATTCGCCTAATGAGTCTTTGATATTTAGTCGTTTTCAGCCAATTTTCTGGATTTTTGAAAATTTCACTTCTTTGTGAAAATATCCACTAAATGAGGGAATAATATGTGTGAGGGTACCCCAGGAGAGTTCCAAATGTGTGTGGGTAGAATATATATCCCACGGGGGTAAAATTGAAAAAAGTTGAAAAAATTTTTTTTTGGACTTGGTAATTTTTCCGGCGTTTATCAGACTTTCAGATAGGGAAAATGTCAGTGAGCATTCGGATTTCAGTTCCAGAGCGATTCGCCCAATGAGTCCTTGATACTTAGTCGTTTTCAGCCAATTTTCTGGATTTTTGAAAATTTCACTTCTTTGTGAAAATATCCACTAAATGAGGGAAGAATATGTGTGAGGGTACCCCAGGAGAGTTCCAAATGTGTGTGGGTAGAATATATATCCCACGGGGGTAAAATTGAAAAAAGTTGAAAAAAATTTTTTTTTGGACTGTCTCTTTTCTGGCGTTTATCAGACTTTAAGATAGGGGAAATGTCAGTGAGCATTCCCATTTCAGTTCCAGAGCGATTCGCCCAATGAGTCCTTGATACTTAGTCGTTTTCAGCCAATTTTCTGGATTTTTGAAAATTTCACTTCTTTGTGAAAATATCCACTAAATGAGGGAATAATATGTGTGAGGGTACCCCAGGAGAGTTCCAAATGTGTGTGGGTAGAATATATATCCCACGGGGGTAAAATTGAAAAAAGTTGAAAAAAATTTTTTTTTGGACTTAGTCATTTTTCTGGTGTTTATCAGACTTTAAGATAGGGGAAATGTCAGTGATCATTCCCATTTCAGTTCCAGAGCGATTCACCCAATGAGTCCTTGATACTTAGTCGTTTTCAGCCAATTTTCTGGATTTTTGAAAATTTCACTTCTTTGTGAAAATATCCATTAAATGAGGGAATAATATGTGTGAGGGTACCCCAGGAGAGTTCCAAATGTGTGTGGGTAGAATATATATCCCACGGGGGTAAAATTGAAAAAAGTTGAAAAAAATTTTTTTTTGGACTTAGTCATTTTTCCGGCGTTTATCAGACTTTCAGATAGGGAAAATGTCAGTGAGCATTCGGATTTCAGTTCCAGAGTGATTCGCCCAATGAGTCCTTGATACTTAGTCGTTTTCAGCCAATTTTCTGGATTTTTGAAAATTTCACTTCTTTGTGAAATTATCCACTAAATGAGGGAATATGTGTGAGGGTACCCCAGGAGAGTTCCAAATGTGTTTGGGTAGAATATATATCCCACGGGGTAAAATTGAAAAAAGTTGAAAAAAAATTTTTTTTGGACTTAGTCATTTTTCTGGCGTTTATCAGACTTTAAGATAGGGGAAATGTCAGTGAGCATTCCCATTTCAGTTCCAGAGCGATTCGCCCAATGAGTCTTTGATATTTAGTCGTTTTCAGCCAATTTTCTGTATTTTTGAAAATTTCACTTCTTTGTGAAAATATCCACTAAATGAGGAAATAATATGTGTGAGGGTACCCCAGGAGAGTTCCAAATGTGTGTGGTTAGAATATATATCCCACGGGGGTAAAATTGAAAAAAGTTTAAAAAAATTTTTTTTTGGACTTAGTCATTTTTCCGGCGTTTATCAGACTTTCAGATAGGGAAAATGTCAGTGAGCGTTCCGATTTCAGTTCCAGAGCGATTCGCCCAATGAGTCCTTGATACTTAGTCGTTTTCAGCCAATTTTCTGGATTTTTGAAAATTTCACTTCTTTGTGAAAATATCCACTAAATGAGGGAATAATATGTGTGAGGGTACCCCAGGAGAGTTCCAAATGTGTGTGGGTAGAATATATATCCCACGGGGGTAAAATTGAAAAAAGTTGACAAAAATTTTTTTTTGGACTGTCATTTTTCTGGCGTTTATCAGACTTTAAGATAGGGGAAATGTCAGTGAGCATTCCCATTTCAGTTCCAGAGCGATTCGCCCAATGAGTCTTTGATATTTAGTCGTTTTCAGCCAATTTTCTGGATTTTTGAAAATTTCACTTTTTTTTTAAAATATCTACTAAATGAGGGAATAATATGTGTGAGGGTACCCCAGGAGAGTTCGAAATGTGTGTGGGTAGAATATATATCCCACGGGGGTAAAATTGAAAAAAGTTGAAAAAAATTTTTTTTTGGACTTAGTCATTTTTCCGGCGTTTATCAGACTTTCAGATAGGGAAAATGTCAGTGAGCATTCCGTATTTCAGTTCCATAGCGATTCGCCCAATGAGTCCTTGATACTTAGTCGTTTTCAGCAAATTTTCTGGATTTTTGAAAATTTCACTTCTTTGTGAAAATATCCACTAAATGAGGGAATAATATGTGTGATGGTACCCCAGGAGAGTTCCAAATGTGTGTGGGTAGAATATATATCCCACGGGGGTAAAATTGAAAAAAGTTGAAAAAAATTTTTTTTTGGACTTAGTCATTTTTCTGGCGTTTATCAGACTTTCAGATAGGGGAAATGTCAGTGAGCATTCCCATTTCAGTTCCAGAGCGATTCGCCCAATGAGTCTTTGATATTTAGTCGTTTTCAGCCAATTTTCTGGATTTTTGAAAATTTCACTTTTTTGTGAAAATATCCACTAAATGAGGGAATAATATGTGTGAGGGTACCCCAGGAGAGTTCCAAATGTGTGTGGGTAGAATATATATCCCACGGGGGTAAAATTGAAAAAAGTTGAAAAAAATTTTTTTTTGGACTTAGTCATTTTTCCGGCGTTTATCAGACTTTCAGATAGGGAAAATGTCAGTGAGCATTCAGATTTCAGTTCCAGAGCGATTCGCCCAATGAGTCCTTGATACTTAGTCATTTTCAGCCAATTTTCTGGATTTTTGAAAATTTCACTTCTTTGTGAAAATATCCACTAAATGAGGGAAGAATATGTGTGAGGGTACCCCAGGAGAGTTCCAAATGTGTGTGGGTAGAATATATATCCCACGGGGGTAAAATTGAAAAAAGTTGAAAAAAATTTTTTTTTGGACTTAGTCATTTTTCTGGCGTTTATCAGACTTTAAGATAGGGGAAATGTCAGTGAGCATTCCCATTTCAGTTCCAGAGCGATTCGCCCAATGAGTCTTTGATATTTAGTCGTTTTCAGCCAATTTTCTGGATTTTTGAAAATTTCACTTTTTTTTGAAAATATCCACTAAATGAGGGAATAATATGTGTGAGGGTACCCCAGGAGAGTTCCAAATGTGTGTGGGTAGAATATATATCCCACGGGGGTAAAATTGAAAAAAGTTGAAAAAAATATTTTTTTGGACTTAGTCATTTTTCCGGCGTTTATCAGACTTTCAGATAGGGAAAATGTCAGTGAGCGTTCCGATTTCAGTTCCAGAGCGATTCGCCCAATGAGTCCTTGATACTTAGTCGTTTTCAGCCAATTTTCTGGATTTTTGAAAATTTCACTTCTTTGTGAAAATATCCACTAAATGAGGGAATAATATGTGTGAGGTTACCGAAGGAGAGTTCCAAATGTGTGTGGGTAGAATATATATCCCAAGGGGGTAAAATTGAAAAAAGATGAAAAAAATTTTTTTTTGGACTTAGTCATTTTTCTGGTGTTTATCAGACTTTAAGATAGGGGAATTGTCAGTGATCATTCCCATTTCAGTTCCAGAGCGATTCGCCTAATGAGTCTTTGATATTTAGTCGTTTTCAGCCAATTTTCTGGATTTTTGAAAATTTCACTTCTTTGTGAAAATATCCACTAAATGAGGGAATAATATGTGTGAGGGTACCCCAGGAGAGTTCCAAATGTGTGTGGGTAGAATATATATCCCACGGGGGTAAAATTGAAAAAAGTTGAAAAAATTTTTTTTTGGACTTGGTAATTTTTCCGGCGTTTATCAGACTTTCAGATAGGGAAAATGTCAGTGAGCATTCGGATTTCAGTTCCAGAGCGATTCGCCCAATGAGTCCTTGATACTTAGTCGTTTTCAGCCAATTTTCTGGATTTTTGAAAATTTCACTTCTTTGTGAAAATATCCACTAAATGAGGGAAGAATATGTGTGAGGGTACCCCAGGAGAGTTCCAAATGTGTGTGGGTAGAATATATATCCCACGGGGGTAAAATTGAAAAAAGTTGAAAAAAATTTTTTTTTGGACTGTCTCTTTTCTGGCGTTTATCAGACTTTAAGATAGGGGAAATGTCAGTGAGCATTCCCATTTCAGTTCCAGAGCGATTCGCCCAATGAGTCTTTGATATTTAGTCGTTTTCAGCCAATTTTCTGGATTTTTGAAAATTTCACTTTTTTTTTTAAATATCTACTAAATGAGGGAATAATATGTGTGAGGGTACCCCAGGAGAGTTCCAAATGTGTGTGGGTAGAATATATATCCCACGGGGATAAAATTGAAAAAAGTTGAAAAAAATTTTTTTTTGGACTTAGTCATTTTTCCGGCGTTTATCAGACTTTCAGATAGGGAAAATGTCAGTGAGCGTTCCGATTTCAGTTCCAGAGCGATTCGCCCAATGAGTCCTTGATACTTAGTCGTTTTCAGCAAATTTTCTGGATTTTTGAAAATTTCACTTCTTTGTGAAAATATCCACTAAATGAGGGAATAATATGTGTGAGGGTACCCCAGGAGAGTTCCAAATGTGTGTGGGTAGAATATATATCCCACGGGGGTAAAATTGAAAAAAGTTGAAAAAAATTTTTTTTTGGACTTAGTCATTTTTCTGGTGTTTATCAGACTTTAAGATAGGGGAAATGTCAGTGATCATTCCCATTTCAGTTCCAGAGCGATTCGCCCAATGAGTCCTTGATACTTAGTCGTTTTCAGCCAATTTTCTGGATTTTTGAAAATTTCACTTCTTTGTGAAAATATCCACTAAATGAGGGAAGAATATGTGTGAGGGTACCCCAGGAGAGTTCCAAATGTGTGTGGGTAGAATATATATCCCACGGGGGTAAAATTGAAAAAAGTTGAAAAAAATTTTTTTTTGGACTGTCTCTTTTCTGGCGTTTATCAGACTTTAAGATAGGGGAAATGTCAGTGAGCATTCCCATTTCAGTTCCAGAGCGATTCGCCCAATGAGTCTTTGATATTTAGTCGTTTTCAGCCAATTTTCTGGATTTTTGAAAATTTCACTTTTTTTTTTAAATATCTACTAAATGAGGGAATAATATGTGTGAGGGTACCCCAGGAGAGTTCCAAATGTGTGTGGGTAGAATATATATCCCACGGGGATAAAATTGAAAAAAGTTGAAAAAAATTTTTTTTTGGACTTAGTCATTTTTCCGGCGTTTATCAGACTTTCAGATAGGGAAAATGTCAGTGAGCGTTCCGATTTCAGTTCCAGAGCGATTCGCCCAATGAGTCCTTGATACTTAGTCGTTTTCAGCAAATTTTCTGGATTTTTGAAAATTTCACTTCTTTGTGAAAATATCCACTAAATGAGGGAATAATATGTGTGAGGGTACCCCAGGAGAGTTCCAAATGTGTGTGGGTAGAATATATATCCCACGGGGGTAAAATTGAAAAAAGTTGAAAAAAATTTTTTTTTGGACTTAGTCATTTTTCTGGTGTTTATCAGACTTTAAGATAGGGGAAATGTCAGTGATCATTCCCATTTCAGTTCCAGAGCGATTCGCCCAATGAGTCCTTGATACTTAGTCTGTTATGTTCTGCTACCAAAGCTAAGGAAAGAGAGGAGATCTGTCCCTACTATAAGACTCAGCTGAATCCCTACGATGTAACAGGGAACCTGATCCTGCGATCAGACCTGCTAAAGTCCTAATCTAGTCTGTACGGAGACCTATAGATTTGGGGAGGGAATCCCTACGAGTACTAAGGACTGGGAGGAATATGGGACACCTCCTAACAGAAATAGCAGCAGACAGACGAACAAACAAAATAGATAGAACCTAGAGGTCCGTAGACCAAGCAAACTAACAGAGTAAGATACAGAGCACAGGCTAGCTAGAAAGTAGATATACAATGAAGTCCAGCAAAGCCAGAAGGGCGGAGCAGGATTAAATAGGCCAACAAGGTCATGTGACCAGCAAAGGAAAAAAAACCTAACAGCAAGGTTCTAACAGTACCCCCCCTTCTAAGAGGATCCTCCGGATCCCCTAGGACCAGGCTTATCAGGAAATCTCCTGTGAAACGCTCTGATAAGTCTGGACGCGGAAACATCATCTGACCTCACCCAAGAGTTATCCTCGGGTCCGAAACCTTTCCAGGCCACAAGATACTGCAAACTACCTCTATACCGTCTAGAGTCAAGGATGCGAGAAATTTCATATTCCCCGTCCTCCACCACCGGAGGAACAGAGGCAGAGGCGTCACCATCCGACACAACAGCTTTTTTTAACAGAGAGACATGAAAGACCGGATTAATTCTCCAGGAGGTAGGAACCTCCAACCTAACAGCAGATTGGTTGACAACCTGAAGCACCTTAAAGGGCCCTACAAATTTGGGACCCAATTTCTTAGAAGGAATCCTCAACCGCAGATTCCTAGAGGACAACCAAACCATGTCACCAACAGCGAACAAAACCTCCTGTCGTTTCCTATCAAAGTAGTCTTTAGATTTTCTGTTGGCCTCCTGAAGATTACCACGCACATCCGTCCAAACTCTTTCCAAATCACCGGAAAAATTCTCCTCCTCAGGCACGGCAGATCCCAACTTGGAGAACGACCCAAACGACGGATGTCTCCCAGAACAACAAAAAAAAGGCGAACAACCAGCAGAAGAAGATGTATGATTGTTCAGAGCAAATTCGGCAAGTGGCAGAAACTCAGACCACCCCTCTTGATTGTCTGCCACAAAACAACGCAAGAACTGCTCAACATCCTGGTTTTTCCTTTCTGTCTGGCCATTAGATTCAGGATGATATCCGGACGAAAACGACAAATGAATTCCCAACCTGTCACAAAAGGCACGCCAAAAACGAGCCACGAACTGAGGACCCCTATCAGAAACAATGTCAGTAGGAACGCCATGAAGTCTGACAATTTCCTTGACAAAGGCCTTAGCGAGAGTTTTAGCGCAGGGCAGTTTGACGAAGGGAACCAAGTGACACATCTTGCTAAAACGGTCCACGACCACCCAGATGACAGTAAAACCCTCAGAGGGGGGAAGGTCAGTTATAAAGTCCATAGCCAAATGTGTCCAAGGAGCACTGGGGACCTCCAAAGGACAAAGCAACCCCGCAGCAGGAGTATGTGAGGACTTAGATCTAGCACATATAGTACATTGGCGCACCCACTTAATGACTTCCTTCTGCCATCCAGGCCACCAAAAACTGCGACCCACCAGTCTCTTGGTCTCAGAGATTCCGGGATGACCTGCCAACCGAGATTCGTGACACTCAACAAACAAATCTCTCCTAAAGGTCCCAGGCACAAACAACCTCCCATGAGGAGTGTTAGATGGGGCATTCTCCTGAGCTTTAAGAATCTCATCTTCCAAAACGGAGTCTAAAGCAGCTATCACAACACCTTCTTGTAAAATGTTTTCCTCTTTCTCAGCACCGACTATGGGAGAAAAACTGCGAGACAAGGCATCCGCTTTAACATTCTTAGTACCAGGGATGTAAGTAACGGAGAAATTAAACCGCGAGAAAAACAGTGCCCACCTAGCCTGACGGGCATTCAGGCGCTTGGCAGCGTCAAGATATATCAGATTTTTATGATCCGTAAGAACCTGAACGGGAAATTCCGCACCTTCCAAGAAGTGGCGCCAGTGTTCAAATGCGAGTTTAATAGCCAATAATTCCCGATTACCAATATCGTAATTCAATTCAGTCTCCGAAAATTTTTTTGAAAAAAATGCACAGGGATGTAATCCATCCCCGTTATCCTGAGACAATACTGCGCCAACCCCCACAGAGGAAGCATCAACCTCAACCAAAAACGGCCTAGTAACATCAGGCTGCATAAGGATGGGAGCAGAGGTGAACCTCTCCTTGAGATACACAAAAGCTTCAATGGCCTCAGAAGACCACTGAACCGCATCAGCACCTTTCCTGGTGAGATCAGTCAGAGGTTTGACAATACTAGAAAAATTTTTTATGAATTTTCTATAGTAATTGGCGAAACCCAAAAACCTCTGTATTGATTTCAAACCAATAGGCCTAGGCCATTCCTGCACAGCCTGAACCTTAACCGGATCCATCTCAAAACCTTTGCTGGAGATAATGTAGCCCAAAAAACTAATTCTCTGTACAGCGAACTCACATTTCTCCAGCTTAGCAAAAAGCGAATTGTCCATTAATAACTGTAATACCTCACGCACGCTCCGCCAATGAGACTCCAGATCTGGCGAATAAATCAAAATGTCATCCAAATACACAACCACATTTTTACCGATCAAAGGTCTAAGGATGTCATTAATCAGATTCTGAAAAAATGCAGGAGCATTAGTAAGACCAAAAGGCATAACCAGATTCTCAAAATGACCCACAGGAGTGTTAAAAGCAGTCTTCCATTCATCACCCTCCTTCATGCGCAACAGATTGTATGCCCCCTTAAGGTCAATTTTAGAGAACCACTTGGCCCCCAATAACTGGTTAAACAGATCAGGAATCAATGGCAGTGGGTAAGGATTGCGTACCGTAATTTTGTTAATCTCACGAAAATCCAGACAAGGACGTAAACCGCCGTCCTTTTTTTTTACAAAAAAAAATCCAACCGCCACAGGAGACTTAGAGGGCCTAATGTGACCGGCGGCCAAACTTGTCTGTATGTATTCCTCCAAAGCCTTCCTCTCAGGAATAGTAAGGTTAAATAAACGACTTTTAGGAAGAGTCGCTCCAGGGACAAATTCAATAGAACAATCATAGTTTCTATGGGGAGGCAAAACCTGCGATTCTTTCTCAGAAAAAACTCTCCAAAAATCCTGAATAGGAACAGGCAATTCTCCCCTATCCAAAGCTGCAATACGCCCGTTACAACACTTGTCATAACATTTATGGCTCCAGGATTTAATTTCACTGGTAGACCAATCCAGTACAGGATTGTGAAATTTTAACCAGGGCAATCCCAATATTACTGGAGAAGGCAAGTTATTCAAAACTACCAAATCCAATTTCTCATGATGAACACCATTAATAGTGAGAGGAAATTCACAGACCTTGAGAGTAATATTCTTCAAAGGGGAGCCATCCACAGAAACCACAGCAATGGGGGATGATAAAGGTTCGGGTTTTAAATTGAGTCTTTCCAAGAATCCCTCATCAATAACATTCAGAGTAGACCCGCAATCGACAAACACCCGAAATTCCATTAATTTTTCCTGAGCAATCGTGGAAGCAGCTAAAAATACACCCTTGGAATTTAAACAGGCAATACGGGCATGACTGACCATTTTTTTTTCTTTCTTGATACGAAGCTCACAGCCTTTAATCAAATGACCAGATTTTCCACAATAGAAACACAAGCCTTCTGAAAAACGACGGTGTTTTTCTTGAGAGCGAGGTGCCACCGATCCAATCTCCATCGGTTCACCACTGTTAGTACACACATTATCATAACCAGAAACTGACATAGCAGAGGATTTGCTCTCATTAACCCTAGCACGCAGTCTTCTGTCCACCCGTATAGCTAATTGCATAGCCTGTTGCAAATCCTCAGGTGTAGGATAAGCAATTAGCAGGTCTTTAACCTTTTCACTGAGCCCAGCAAGAAATAGACTTTTCAGAGCAGAATCGTTCCACCCTGTTTGAGTGGACCAACGACGAAAATGTGTACAATATTTTTCCATATTACCTGATCCTTGTTTTAAACGTCTCAACTCAGTCTCAGCTGATGCCACACGGTCAGGATCATCATATAATAGTCCTAAAGCAGAAAAAAAACTATCCACTGATCTGAAGCATGTATCACTAGGTTGCAAAGAAAAGGCCCACTCCTGAGGCTCTTTGCGCAAAAGTGACATTATGAACCCTACGCGCTGGGATTCATCCCCAGAGGACTTGGGTCTCAAACGAAAATACAATAAGCAAGCATTTTTAAATGAAAAAAAATTCTCGATGTTCACCAAAAAATAAATCCGGCAAACATACCTTAGGCTCCAAGAAATATGCTCCAGGACAGTTACTCACGTGCTGACGGAGCTCGGCCACTTCCAGAGAGAGTCCCTGCAGGTGTTTAGCCAAATCCTGAACCGACACCATGATGGAACAAAAAAAAATCTTTCCTTAGAGAATTTACAGGCTGGACTTACTGTTATGTTCTGCTACCAAAGCTAAGGAAAGAGAGGAGATCTGTCCCTACTATAAGACTCAGCTGAATCCCTACGATGTAACAGGGAACCTGATCCTGCGATCAGACCTGCTAAAGTCCTAATCTAGTCTGTACGGAGACCTATAGATTTGGGGAGGGAATCCCTACGAGTACTAAGGACTGGGAGGAATATGGGACACCTCCTAACAGAAATAGCAGCAGACAGACGAACAAACAAAATAGATAGAACCTAGAGGTCCGTAGACCAAGCAAACTAACAGAGTAAGATACAGAGCACAGGCTAGCTAGAAAGTAGATATACAATGAAGTCCAGCAAAGCCAGAAGGGCGGAGCAGGATTAAATAGGCCAACAAGGTCATGTGACCAGCAAAGGAAAAAAAACCTAACAGCAAGGTTCTAACATAGTCGTTTTCAGCCAATTTTCTGGATTTTTGAAAATTTCACTTCTTTGTGAAAATATCCACTAAATGAGGGAATAATATGTGTGAGGGTACCCCAGGAGAGTTCCAAATGTGTGTGGGTAGAATATATATCCCACGGGGGTAAAATTGAAAAAAGTTGAAAAAAATTTTTTTTTGGACTTAGTCATTTTTCTGGTGTTTATCAGACTTTAAGATAGGGGAAATGTCAGTGATCATTCCCATTTCAGTTCCAGAGCGATTCACCCAATGAGTCCTTGATACTTAGTCGTTTTCAGCCAATTTTCTGGATTTTTGAAAATTTCACTTCTTTGTGAAAATATCCACTAAATGAGGGAATAATATGTGTGAGGGTACCCCAGGAGAGTTCCAAATGTGTGTGGGTAGAATATATATCCCACGGGGGTAAAATTGAAAAAAGTTGAAAAAAATTTTTTTTTGGACTTAGTCATTTTTCCGGCGTTTATCAGACTTTCAGATAGGGAAAATGTCAGTGAGCATTCGGATTTCAGTTCCAGAGTGATTCGCCCAATGAGTCCTTGATACTTAGTCGTTTTCAGCCAATTTTCTGGATTTTTGAAAATTTCACTTTTTTTTTAAAATATCCACTAAATGAGGGAAGAATATGTGTGAGGGTACCCCAGGAGAGTTCCAAATGTGTGTGGGTAGAATATATATCCCACGGGGGTAAAATTGAAAAAAGTTGAAAAAAATTTTTTTTTGGACTTAGTCATTTTTCCGGCGTTTATCAGACTTTCAGATAGGGAAAATGTCAGTGAGCATTCCGATTTCAGTTCCAGAGCGATTCGCCCAATGAGTCCTTGATACTTAGTCGTTTTCAGCCAATTTTCTGGATTTTTGAAAATTTCACTTCTTTGTGAAATTATCCACTAAATGAGGGAATATGTGTGAGGGTACCCCAGGAGAGTTCCAAATGTGTTTGGGTAGAATATATATCCCACGGGGTAAAATTGAAAAAAGTAGAAAAAAATTTTTTTTTGGACTTAGTCATTTTTCTGGCGTTTATCAGACTTTAAGATAGGGGAAATGTCAGTGAGCATTCCCATTTCAGTTCCAGAGCGATTCGCCCAATGAGTCTTTGATATTTAGTCGTTTTCAGCCAATTTTCTGGATTTTTGAAAATTTCACTTCTTTGTGAAAATATCCACTAAATGAGGAAATAATATGTGTGAGGGTACCTCAGGAGAGTTCCAAATGTGTGTGGTTAGAATATATATCCCACGGGGGTAAAATTGAAAAAAGTTTAAAAAAATTTTTTTTTGGACTTAGTCATTTTTCCGGCGTTTATCAGACTTTCAGATAGGGAAAATGTCAGTGAGCGTTCCGATTTCAGTTCCAGAGCGATTCGCCCAATGAGTCCTTGATACTTAGTCGTTTTCAGCCAATTTTCTGGATTTTTGAAAATTTCACTTCTTTGTGAAAATATCCACTAAATGAGGGAATAATATGTGTGAGGGTACCCCAGGAGAGTTCCATATGTGTGTGGGTAGAATATATATCCCACGGGGGTAAAATTGAAAAAAGTTGAAAAAAATTTTTTTTTGGACTTAGTCATTTTTCCGGCGTTTATCAGACTTTCAGATAGGGAAAATGTCAGTGAGCGTTCCGTATTTCAGTTCCAGAGCGATTCGCCCAATGAGTCCTTGATACTTAGTCGTTTTCAGCAAATTTTCTGGATTTTTGAAAATTTCACTTCTTTGTGAAAATATCCACTAAATGTGGGAATAATATGTGTGAGGGTACCCCAGGAGAGTTCCAAATGTGTGTGGGTAGAATATATATCCCACGGGGGTAAAATTGAAAAAAGTTGAAAAAAATTTTTTTTTTGACTTAGTCATTTCTCTGGTGTTTATCACACTTTAAGATAGGAGAAATGTCAGTGATCATTCCCATTTCAGTTCCAGAGCGATTCGCCTAATGAGTCTTTGATATTTAGTCGTTTTCAGCCAATTTTCTGGATTTTTGAAAATTTCACTTCTTTGTGAAAATATCCACTAAATGAGGGAATAATATGTGTGAGGGTACCCCAGGAGAGTTCCAAATGTGTGTGGGTAGAATATATATCCCACGGGGGTAAAATTGAAAAAAGTTGAAAAAATTTTTTTTTGGACTTGGTAATTTTTCCGGCGTTTATCAGACTTTCAGATAGGGAAAATGTCAGTGAGCATTCGGATTCCAGTTCCAGAGCGATTCGCCCAATGAGTCCTTGATACTTAGTCGTTTTCAGCCAATTTTCTGGATTTTTGAAAATTTCACTTCTTTGTGAAAATATCCACTAAATGAGGGAAGAATATGTGTGAGGGTACCCCAGGAGAGTTCCAAATGTGTGTGGGTAGAATATATATCCCACGGGGGTAAAATTGAAAAAAGTTGAAAAAAATTTTTTTTTGGACTGTCATTTTTCTGGCGTTTATCAGACTTTAAGATAGGGGAAATGTCAGTGAGCATTCCCATTTCAGTTCCAGAGCGATTCGCCCAATGAGTCTTTGATATTTAGTCGTTTTCAGCCAATTTTCTGGATTTTTGAAAATTTCACTTTTTTTTTAAAATATGTACTAAATGAGGGAATAATATGTGTGAGGGTACCCCAGGAGAGTTCCAAATGTGTGTGGGTAGAATATATATCCTACGGGGGTAAAATTGAAAAAAGTTGAAAAAAATTTTTTTTTGGACTTAGTCATTTTTCCGGCGTTTATCAGACTTTCAGATAGGGAAAATGTCAGTGAGCGTTCCGATTTCAGTTCCAGAGCGATTCGCCCAATGAGTCCTTGATACTTAGTCGTTTTCAGCAAATTTTCTGGATTTTTGAAAATTTCACTTCTTTGTGAAAATATCCACTAAATGAGGGAATAATATGTGTGAGGGTACCCCAGGAGAGTTCCAAATGTGTGTGGGTAGAATATATATCCCACGGGGGTAAAATTGAAAAAAGTTGAAAAAAATTTTTTTTTGGACTTAGTCATTTTTCTGGTGTTTATCAGACTTTCAGATAGGGGAAATGTCAGTGAGCATTCGGATTTCAGTTCCAGAGTGATTCGCCCAATGAGTCCTTGATACTTAGTCGTTTTCAGCCAATTTTCTGGATTTTTGAAAATTTCACTTCTTTGTGAAAATATCCACTAAATGAGGGAAGAATATGTGTGAGGGTACCCCAGGAGAGTTCCAAATGTGTGTGGTAAGAATTTATATCCCACGGGGGTAAAATTGAAAAAAGTTGAAAAAAAATTTTTTTTGGACTTAGTCATTTTTCTGGTGTTTATCAGACTTTAAGATAGGGGAAATGTCAGTGATCATTCCCATTTCAGTTCCAGAGCGATTCGCCTAATGAGTCTTTGATATTTAGTCGTTTTCAGCCAATTTTCTGGATTTTTGAAAATTTCACTTCTTTGTGAAAATATCCACTAAATGAGGGAATAATATGTGTGAGGGTACCCCAGGAGAGTTCCAAATGTGTGTGGGTAGAATATATATCCCAGGGGGGTAAAATTGAAAAAAGTTGAAAAAAATTTTTTTTTGGACTTAGTCATTTTTCCGGCGTTTATCAGACTTTCAGATAGGGAAAATGTCAGTGAGCATTCCGATTTCAGTTCCAGAGCGATTCGCCCAATGAGTCCTTGATACTTAGTCGTTTTCAGCCAATTTTCTGGATTTTTGAAAATTTCACTTCTTTGTGAAATTATCCACTAAATGAGGGAATATGTGTGAGGGTACCCCAGGAGAGTTCCAAATGTGTTTGGGTAGAATATATATCCCACGGGGTAAAATTGAAAAAAGTTGAAAAAATTTTTTTTTTGGACTTAGTCATTTTTCTGGCGTTTATCAGACTTTAAGATAGGGGAAATGTCAGTGAGCATTCCCATTTCAGTTCCAGAGCGATTCGCCCAATGAGTCTTTGATATTTAGTCGTTTTCAGCCATTTTTCTGGATTTTTGAAAATGTCACTTTTTTTTGAAAATATCCACTAAATGAGGGAAGAATATGTGTGAGGGAACCCCAGGAGAGTTCCAAATGTGTGTGGTAAGAATTTATATCCCACGGGGGTAAAATTGAAAAAAGTTGAAAAAAATTTTTTTTTGGACTTAGTCATTTTTCTGGTGTTTATCAGACTTTAAGATAGGGGAAATGTCAGTGATCATTCCCATTTCAGTTCCAGAGCGATTCGCCTAATGAGTCTTTGATATTTAGTCGTTTTCAGCCAATTTTCTGGATTTTTGAAAATTTCACTTCTTTGTGAAAATATCCACTAAATGAGGGAATAATATGTGTGAGGGTACCCCAGGAGAGTTCCAAATGTGTTTGGGTAGAATATATATCCCAGGGGGGTAAAATTGAAAAAAGTTGAAAAAAATTTTTTTTTGGACTTAGTCATTTTTCCGGCGTTTATCAGACTTTCAGATAGGGAAAATGTCAGTGAGCATTCCGATTTCAGTTCCAGAGCGATTCGCCCAATGAGTCCTTGATACTTAGTCGTTTTCAGCCAATTTTCTGGATTTTTGAAAATTTCACTTCTTTGTGAAATTATCCACTAAATGAGGGAATATGTGTGAGGGTACCCCAGGAGAGTTCCAAATGTGTTTGGGTAGAATATATATCCCACGGGGTAAAATTGAAAAAAGTTGAAAAAATTTTTTTTTTGGACTTAGTTATTTTTCTGGCGTTTATCAGACTTTAAGATAGGGGAAATGTCAGTGAGCATTCCCATTTCAGTTCCAGAGCGATTCGCCCAATGAGTCTTTGATATTTAGTCGTTTTCAGCCATTTTTCTGGATTTTTGAAAATGTCACTTTTTTTTGAAAATATCCACTAAATGAGGGAATAATATGTGTGAGGGTACCCCAGGAGAGTTCCAAATGTGTGTGGGTAGACTATATATCCCACGGGGATAAAATTGAAAAAAGTTGAAAAAAATTTTTTTTTGGACTTAGTCATTTCTCTGGTGTTTATCAGACTTTAAGATAGGAGAAATGTCAATGATCATTCCCATTTCAGTTCCAGAGCGATTCGCCTAATGAGTCTTTGATATTTAGTCGTTTTCAGCCAATTTTCTGGATTTTTGAAAATTTCACTTCTTTGTGAAAATATCCACTAAATGAGGGAATAATATGTGTGAGGGTACCCCAGGAGAGTTCCAAATGTGTGTGGGTAGAATATATATCCCACGGGGGTAAAATTGAAAAAAGTTGAAAAAAATTTTTTTTTGGACTTGGTAATTTTTCCGGCGTTTATCAGACTTTCAGATAGGGAAAATGTCAGTGAGCATTCGGATTTCAGTTCCAGAGCGATTCGCCCAATGAGTCTTTGATACTTAGTCGTTTTCAGCCAATTTTCTGGATTTTTGAAAATTTCACTTCTTTGTGAAAATATCCACTAAATGAGGGAAGAATATGTGTGAGGGTACCCCAGGAGAGTTCCAAATGTGTGTGGGTAGAATATATATCCCACGGGGGTAAAATTGAAAAAAGTTGAAAAAAATTTTTTTTTGGACTGTTATTTTTCTGCCGTTTATCAGACTTTAAGATAGGGGAAATGTCAGTGAGCATTCCCATTTCAGTTCCAGAGCGATTCGCCCAATGAGTCTTTGATATTTAGTCGTTTTCAGCCAATTTTCTGGATTTTTGAAAATTTCACTTTTTTGTGAAAATATCTACTAAATGAGGGAATAATATGTGTGAGGGTACCCCAGGAGAGTTCCAAATTTGTGTGGGTAGAATATATATCCCACGGGGGTAAAATTGAAAAAAGTTGAAAAAAATTTTTTTTGGACTTAGTCATTTTTCCGGCGTTTATCAGACTTTCAGATAGGGAAAATGTCAGTGAGCGTTCCGATTTCAGTTCCAGAGCGATTCGCCCAATGAGTCCTTGATACTTAGTCGTTTTCAGCAAATTTTCTGGATTTTTGAAAATTTCACTTCTTTGTGAAAATATCCACTAAATGAGGGAATAATATGTGTGAGGGTACCCCAGGAGAGTTCCAAATGTGTGTGGGTAGAATATATATCCCACGGGGGTAAAATTGAAAAAAGTTGAAAAAAATTTTTTTTTGGACTTAGTCATTTTTCCGGCGTTTATCAGACTTTCAGATAGGGAAAATGTCAGTGAGCGTTCCGATTTCAGTTCCAGAGCGATTCGCCCAATGAGTCCTTGATACTTAGTCGTTTTCAGCCAATTTTCTGGATTTTTGAAAACTTCACTTCTTTGTGAAAATATCCACTAAATGAGGGAAGAATATGTGTGAGGGTACCCCAGGAGAGTTCCAAATGTGTGTGGGTAGAATATATATCCCACGGGGGTAAAATTGAAAAAAGTTGAAAAAAATTTTTTTTTGAACTTAGTCATTTTTCTGGTGTTTATCAGACTTTCAGATAGGGGAAATGTCAGTGAGCATTCCAATTTCAGTTCCAGAGCGATTCGCCCAATGAGTCTTTGATATTTAGTCGTTTTCAGCCAATTTTCTGGATTTTTGAAAATTTCACTTTTTTGTGAAAATATCCACTAAATGAGGGAATAATATGTGTGAGGGTACCCCAGGAGAGTTCCAAATGTGTGTGGGTAGAATATATATCCCACGGGGGTAAAATTGAAAAAAGTTTAAAAAAATTTTTTTTTGGACTTAGTCATTTTTCCGGCGTTTATCAGACTTTCAGATAGGGAAAATGTCAGTGAGCATTCGGATTTCAGTTCCAGAGCGATTCGCCCAATGAGTCCTTGATACTTAGTTGTTTTCAGCCAATTTTCTGGATTTTTGAAAATTTCACTTCTTTGTGAAAATATCCACTAAATGAGGGAAGAATATGTGTGAGGGTACCCCAGGAGAGTTCCAAATGTGTGTGGGTAGAATATATATCCCACGGGGGTAAAATTGAAAAAAGTTGAAAAAAATTTTTTTTTGAACTTAGTCATTTTTCTGGCGTTTATCAGACTTTAAGATAGGGGAAATGTCAGTGAGCATTCCCATTTCAGTTCCAGAGCGATTCGCCCAATGAGTCTTTGATATTTAGTCGTTTTCAGCCAATTTTCTGGATTTTTGAAAATTTCACTTTTTTGTGAAAATATCCACTAAATGAGGGAATACTATGTGTGAGGGTACCCCAGGAGAGTTCCAAATGTGTGTGGGTAGAATATATATCCCACGGGGGTAAAATTGAAAAAAGTTTAAAAAAATTTTTTTTTGGACTTAGTCATTTTTCCGGCGTTTATCAGACTTTCAGATAGGGAAAATGTCAGTGAGCATTCGAATTTCAGTTCCAGAGCGATTCGCCCAATGAGTCCTTGATACTTAGTCGTTTTCAGCCAATTTTCTGGATTTTTGAAAATTTCACTTCTTTGTGAAAATATCCACTAAATGAGGGAAGAATATGTGTGAGGGTACCCCAGGAGAGTTCCAAATGTGTGTGGGTAGAATATATATCCCACGGGGGTAAAATTGAAAAAAGTTGAAAAAAATTTTTTTTTGGACTTAGTCATTTTTCTGGCGTTTATCAGACTTTAAGATAAGGGAAATGTCAGTGAGCATTCCCATTTCAGTTCCAGAGCGATTCGCCCAATGAGTCTTTGATATTTAGTCGTTTTCAGCCAATTTTCTGGATTTTTGAAAATTTCACTTTTTTGTGAAAATATCCACTAAATGAGGGAATAATATGTGTGAGGGTACCCCAGGAGAGTTCCAAATGTGTGTGGGTAGAATATATATCCCACGGGGGTAAAATTGAAAAAAGTTGAAAAAAATTTTTTTTTGGACTTAGTCATTTTTCCGGCGTTTATCAGACTTTCAGATAGGGAAAATGTCAGTGAGCGTTCCGATTTCAGTTCCAGAGCGATTCGCCCAATGAGTCCTTGATACTTAGTCGTTTTCAGCCAATTTTCTGGATTTTTGAAAATTTCACTTCTTTGTGAAAATATCCACTAAATGAGGGAAGAATATGTGTGAGGGTACCCCAGGAGAGTTCCAAATGTGTGTGGGTAGAATATATATCCCACG
The DNA here is from genome assembly GCF_046119375.1 of Phyllobates terribilis. Lineage (NCBI taxonomy): Eukaryota > Metazoa > Chordata > Amphibia > Anura > Dendrobatidae > Phyllobates > Phyllobates terribilis. Next base: position 195,848 of record NW_027364543.1, read on the forward strand.
GGGGTAAAATTGAAATAAGTTGAAAAAATTTTTTTTTGGACTTAGTCATTTTTCTGGTGTTTATCAGACTTTCAGATAGGGGAAATGTCAGTGAGCATTCCCATTTCAGTTCCAGAGCGATTCGCCCAATGAGTCTTTGATATTTAGTCGTTTTCAGCCAATTTTCTGGATTTTTGAAAATTTCATTTTTTGTGAAAATATCCACTAAATGAGGGAATAATATGTGTGAGGGTACCCCAGGAGAGTTCCAAATGTGTGTGTGTAGAATATATATCCCACGGGGGTAAAATTGAAAAAAGTTGAAAAAAATTTTTTTTTGGACTTAGTCATTTTTCCGGCGTTTATCAGACTTTCAGATAGGGAAAATGTCAGTGAGCATTCGGATTTCAGTTCCAGAGCGATTCGCCCAATGAGTCCTTGATACTTAGTCGTTTTCAGCCAATTTTCTGGATTTTTGAAAATTTCACTTCTTTGTGAAAATATCCACTAAATGAGGGAAGAATATGTGTGAGGGTACCCCAGGAGAGTTCCAAATGTGTGTGGGTAGAATATATATCCCACGGGGGTAAAATTGAAAAAAGTTGAAAAAAATTTTTTTTTGGACTTAGTAATTTTTCCGGCGTTTATCAGACTTTCAGATAGGGAAAATGTCAGTGAGCATTCGGATTTCAGTTCCAGAGCGATTCGCCCAATGAGTCCTTGATACTTAGTCGTTTTCAGCCAATTTTCTGGATTTTTTAAAATTTCACTTCTTTGTGAAAATATCCACTAAATGAGGGAATAATATGTGTGAGGGTACCCCAGGAGAGTTCCAAATGTGTGTGGGTAGAATATATATCCCACGGGGGTAAAATTGAAAAAAGTTGAAAAAAAATTTTTTTTTGGACTTAGTCATTTTTCTGGCGTTTATCAGACTTTAAGATAGGGGAAATGTCAGTGAGCATTCCCATTTCAGTTCCAGAGTGATTCGCCCAATGAGTCTTTGATATTTAGTCGTTTTCAGCCAATTTTCTGGATTTTTGAAAATTTCACTTTTTTGTGAAAATATCCACTAAATGAGGGAATAATATGTGTGAGGGAACCCCAGGAGAGTTCCAAATGTGTGTGGGTAGAATATATATCCCACGGGGGTAAAATTGAAAAAAGTTGAAAAAAATTTTTTTTTGGACTGTCATTTTTCTGGCGTTTATCAGACTTTAAGATAGGGGAAATGTCAGTGAGCATTCCCATTTCAGTTCCAGAGCGATTCGCCCAATGAGTCCTTGATACTTAGTCGTTTTCAGCCAATTTTCTGGATTTTTGAAAATTTCACTTCTTTGTGAAAATATCCACTAAATGAGGGAATAATATGTGTGAGGGTACCCCAGGAGAGTTCCAAATGTGTGTGGGTAGAATATATATCCCACGGGGGTAAAATTGAAAAAAGTTGAAAAAAATTTTTTTTTGGACTTAGTCATTTCTCTGGTGTTTATCAGACTTTAAGATAGGAGAAATGTCAGTGATCATTCCCATTTCAGTTCCAGAGCGATTCGCCTAATGAGTCTTTGATATTTAGTCGTTTTCAGCCAATTTTCTGGATTTTTGAAAATTTCACTTCTTTGTGAAAATATCCACTAAATGAGGGAATAATATGTGTGAGGGTACCCCAGGAGAGTTCCAAATGTGTGTGGGTAGAATATATATCCCACGGGGGTAAAATTGAAAAAAGTTGAAAAAAATTTTTTTTTGGACTTAGTCATTTTTCCGGCGTTTATCAGACTTTCAGATAGGGAAAATGTCAGTGAGCATTCCGATTTCAGTTCCAGAGCGATTCGCCCAATGAGTCCTTGATACTTAGTCGTTTTCAGCCAATTTTCTGGATTTTTGAAAATTTCACTTCTTTGTGAAAATATCCACTAAATAAGGGAAGAATATGTGTGAGGGTACCCCAGGAGAGTTCCAAATGTGTGTGGTTAGAATATATATCCCACGGGGGTAAAATTGAAAAAAGTTGAAAAAAATTTTTTTTTGGACTTAGTCATTTTTCCAGCGTTTATCAGACTTTCAGATAGGGAAAATGTCAGTGAGCGTTCCGATTTCAGTTCCAGAGCGATTTGCCCAATGAGTCCTTGATACTTAGTCGTTTTCAGCAAATTTTCTGGATTTTTGAAAATTTCACTTCTTTGTGAAAATATCCACTAAATGAGGGAAGAATATGTGTGAGGGTACCCCAGGAGAGTTCCAAATGTGTGTGGGTAGAATATATATCCCACGGGGGTAAAATTGAAAAAAGTTGAAAAAAATTTTTTTTTGGACTTAGTCATTTCTCTGGTGTTTATCAGACTTTAAGATAGGAGAAATGTCAGTGATCATTCCCATTTCATTTCCAGAGCGATTCGCCTAATGAGTCTTTGATATTTAGTCGTTTTCAGCCAATTTTCTGGATTTTTGAAAATTTCACTTCTTTGTGAAAATATCCACTAAATGAGGGAATAATATGTGTGAGGGTACCCCAGGAGAGTTCCAAATGTGTGTGGGTAGAATATATATCCCACGGGGGTAAAATTGAAAAAAGTTGAAAAAAATTTTTTTTTGGACTTAGTCATTTTTCCGGCGTTTATCAGACTTTAAGATAGGGGAAATGTCAGTGAGCATTCCCATTTCAGTTCCAGAGCGATTCGCCCAATGAGTCTTTGATATTTAGTCGTTTTCAGCCAATTTTCTGGATTTTTGAAAATGTCACTTTTTTTTGAAAATATCCACTAAATGAGGGAATAATATGTGTGAGGGTACCCCAGGAGAGTTCCAAATGTGTGTGGGTAGAATATATATCCCACGGGGGTAAAATTGAAAAAAGTTGAAAAAAATTTTTTTTTGGACTTAGTAATTTTTCCGGCGTTTATCCGACTTTCAGATAGGGAAAATGTCAGTGAGCATTCGGATTTCAGTTCCAGAGCGATTCGCCCAATGAGTCCTTGATACTTAGTCGTTTTCGGCCAATTTTCTGGATTTTTGAAAATTTCACTTCTTTGTGAAAATATCCACTAAATGAGGGAAGAATATGTGTGAGGGTACCCCAGGAGAGTTCCAAATGTGTGTGGGTAGAATATATATCCCACGGGGGTAAAATTGAAAAAAGTTGAAAAAAATTTTTTTTTGGACTTAGTCATTTTTCTGGCGTTTATCAGACTTTAAGATAGGGGAAATGTCAGTGAGCATTCCCATTTCAGTTCCAGAGCGATTCGCCCAATGAGTCCTTGATACTTAGTCGTTTTCAGCCAATTTTATGGATTTTTGAAAATTTCACTTCTTTGTGAAATTATCCACTAAATGAGGGAAGAATATGTGTGAGGGTACCCCAGGAGAGTTCCAAATGTGTGTGGTTAGAATATATATCCCACGGGGGTAAAATTGAAAAAAGTTGAAAAAAATTTTTTTTTGGACTTAGTCATTTTTCCGTCGTTTATCAGACTTTCAGATAGGGAAAATGTCAGTGAGCGTTCCGTATTTCAGTTCCAGAGCAATTCGCCCAATGAGTCCTTGATACTTAGTCGTTTTCAGCAAATTTTCTGGATTTTTGAAAATTTCACTTCTTTGTGAAAATATCCACTAAATGAGGGAATAATATGTGTGAGGGTACCCCAGGAGAGTTCCAAATGTGTGTGGGTAGAATATATATCCCACGGGGGTAAAATTGAAAAAAGTTGAAAAAAATTTTTTTTTGGACTTAGTCATTTCTCTTTTGTTTATCAGACTTTAAGATAGGAGAAATGTCAGTGATCATTCCCATTTCAGTTCCAGAGCGATTCGCCTAATGAGTCTTTGATATTTAGTCGTTTTCAGCCAATTTTCTGGATTTTTGAAAATTTCACTTCTTTGTGAAAATATCCACTAAATGAGGGAATAATATGTGTGAGGGTACCCCAGGAGAGTTCCAAATGTGTGTGGGTAGAATATATATCCCACGGGGGTAAAATTGAAAAAAGTTGAAAAAAATTTTTTTTTGGACTTAGTCATTTTTCCGGCGTTTATCAGACTTTCAGATAGGGAAAATGTCAGTGAGCATTCCGATTTCAGTTCCAGAGCGATTCGCCCAATGAGTCCTTGATACTTAGTCGTTTTCAGCCAATTTTCTGGATTTTTGAAAATTTCACTTCTTTGTGAAAATATCCACTAAATGAGGGAAGAATATGTGTGAGGGTACCCCAGGAGAGTTCCAAATGTGTGTGGTTAGAATATATATCCCACGGGGGTAAAATTGAAAAAAGTTGAAAAAAATTTTTTTTTGGACTTAGTCATTTTTCCAGCGTTTATCAGACTTTCAGATAGGGAAAATGTCAGTGAGCGTTCCGATTTCAGTTCCAGAGCGATTCGCCCAATGAGTCCTTGATACTTAGTCGTTTTCAGCTAATTTTCTGGATTTTTGAAAATTTCACTTCTTTGTGAAAATATCCACTAAATGAGGGAATAATATGTGTGAGGGTACCCCAGGAGAGTTCCAAATGTGTGTGGGTAGAATATATATCCCACGGGGGTAAAATTGAAAAAAGTTGAAAAAAATTTTTTTTTGGACTTAGTCATTTTTCTGGTGTTTATCAGACTTTAAGATAGGGGAAATGTCAGTGATCATTCCCATTTCAGTTCCAGAGCGATTCGCCCAATGAGTCCTTGATACTTAGTCGTTTTCAGCCAATTTTCTGGATTTTTGAAAATTTCACTTCTTTGTGAAAATATCCACTAAATGAGGGAATAATATGTGTGAGGGTACCCCAGGAGAGTTCCAAATGTGTGTGGGTAGAATATATATCCCACGGGGGTAAAATTGAAAAAAGTTGAAAAAAATTTTTTTTTGGACTTAGTCATTTCTCTGGTGTTTATCAGACTTTAAGATAGGAGAAATGTCAGTGATCATTCCCATTTCAGTTCCAGAGCGATTCGCCTAATGAGTCTTTGATATTTAGTCGTTTTCAGCCAATTTTCTGGATTTTTGAAAATTTCACTTCTTTGTGAAAATATCCACTAAATGAGGGAAGAATATGTGTGAGGGTACCCCAGGAGAGTTCCAAATGTGTGTGGTTAGAATATATATCCCACGGGGGTAAAATTGAAAAAAGTTGAAAAAAATTTTTTTTTGGACTTAGTCATTTTTCCAGCGTTTATCAGACTTTCAGATAGGGAAAATGTCAGTGAGCGTTCCGATTTCAGTTCCAGAGCGATTCGCCCAATGAGTCCTTGATACTTAGTCGTTTTCAGCAAATTTTCTGGATTTTTGAAAATTTCACTTCTTTGTGAAAATATCCACTAAATGAGGGAATAATATGTGTGAGGGTACCCCAGGAGAGTTCCAAATGTGTGTGGGTAGAATATATATCCCACGGGGGTAAAATTGAAAACAGTTGAAAAAAATTTTTTTTTGGACTTAGTCATTTTTCCGGCGTTTATCAGACTTTCAGATAGGGAAAATGTCAGTGAGCATTCCGATTTCAGTTCCAGAGCGATTCGCCCAATGAGTCCTTCATACTTAGTCGTTTTCAGCCAATTTTCTGGATTTTTGAAAATTTCACTTCTTTGTGAAAATATCCACTAAATGAGGGAAGAATATGTGTGAGGGTACCCCAGGAGAGTTCCAAATGTGTGTGGTTAGAATATATATCCCACGGGGGTAAAATTGAAAAAAGTTGAAAAAAATTTTTTTTTGGACTTAGTCATTTTTCCAGCGTTTATCAGACTTTCAGATAGGGAAAATGTCAGTGAGCGTTCCGATTTCAGTTCCAGAGCGATTCGCCCAATGAGTCCTTGATACTTAGTCGTTTTCAGCAAATTTTCTGGATTTTTGAAAATTTCACTTCTTTGTGAAAATATCCACTAAATGAGGGAATAATATGTGTGAGGGTACCCCAGGAGAGTTCCAAATGTGTGTGGGTAGAATATATATCCCACGGGGGTAAAATTGAAAAAAGTTGAAAAAAATTTTTTTTTGGACTTAGTCATTTCTCTTTTGTTTATCAGACTTTAAGATAGGAGAAATGTCAGTGATCATTCCCATTTCAGTTCCAGAGCGATTCGCCTAATGAGTCTTTGATATTTAGTCGTTTTCAGCCAATTTTCTGGATTTTTGAAAATTTCACTTCTTTGTGAAAATATCCACTAAATGAGGGAATAATATGTGTGAGGGTACCCCAGGAGAGTTCCAAATGTGTGTGGGTAGAATATATATCCCACGGGGGTAAAATTGAAAAAAGTTGAAAAAAATTTTTTTTTGGACTTAGTCATTTTTCCGGCGTTTATCAGACTTTCAGATAGGGAAAATGTCAGTGAGCATTCCGATTTCAGTTCCAGAGCGATTCGCCCAATGAGTCCTTGATACTTAGTCGTTTTCAGCCAATTTTCTGGATTTTTGAAAATTTCACTTCTTTGTGAAAATATCCACTAAATGAGGGAAGAATATGTGTGAGGGTACCCCAGGAGAGTTCCAAATGTGTGTGGTTAGAATATATATCCCACGGGGGTAAAATTGAAAAAAGTTGAAAAAAATTTTTTTTTGGACTTAGTCATTTTTCCAGCGTTTATCAGACTTTCAGATAGGGAAAATGTCAGTGAGCGTTCCGATTTCAGTTCCAGAGCGATTCGCCCAATGAGTCCTTGATACTTAGTCGTTTTCAGCTAATTTTCTGGATTTTTGAAAATTTCACTTCTTTGTGAAAATATCCACTAAATGAGGGAATAATATGTGTGAGGGTACCCCAGGAGAGTTCCAAATGTGTGTGGGTAGAATATATATCCCACGGGGGTAAAATTGAAAAAAGTTGAAAAAAATTTTTTTTTGGACTTAGTCATTTTTCTGGTGTTTATCAGACTTTAAGATAGGGGAAATGTCAGTGATCATTCCCATTTCAGTTCCAGAGCGATTCGCCCAATGAGTCCTTGATACTTAGTCGTTTTCAGCCAATTTTCTGGATTTTTGAAAATTTCACTTCTTTGTGAAAATATCCACTAAATGAGGGAATAATATGTGTGAGGGTACCCCAGGAGAGTTCCAAATGTGTGTGGGTAGAATATATATCCCACGGGGGTAAAATTGAAAAAAGTTGAAAAAAATTTTTTTTTGGACTTAGTCATTTCTCTGGTGTTTATCAGACTTTAAGATAGGAGAAATGTCAGTGATCATTCCCATTTCAGTTCCAGAGCGATTCGCCTAATGAGTCTTTGATATTTAGTCGTTTTCAGCCAATTTTCTGGATTTTTGAAAATTTCACTTCTTTGTGAAAATATCCACTAAATGAGGGAAGAATATGTGTGAGGGTACCCCAGGAGAGTTCCAAATGTGTGTGGTTAGAATATATATCCCACGGGGGTAAAATTGAAAAAAGTTGAAAAAAATTTTTTTTTGGACTTAGTCATTTTTCCAGCGTTTATCAGACTTTCAGATAGGGAAAATGTCAGTGAGCGTTCCGATTTCAGTTCCAGAGCGATTCGCCCAATGAGTCCTTGATACTTAGTCGTTTTCAGCAAATTTTCTGGATTTTTGAAAATTTCACTTCTTTGTGAAAATATCCACTAAATGAGGGAATAATATGTGTGAGGGTACCCCAGGAGAGTTCCAAATGTGTGTGGGTAGAATATATATCCCACGGGGGTAAAATTGAAAAAAGTTGAAAAAAATTTTTTTTTGGACTTAGTCATTTTTCCGGCGTTTATCAGACTTTCAGATAGGGAAAATGTCAGTGAGCATTCCGATTTCAGTTCCAGAGCGATTCGCCCAATGAGTCCTTCATACTTAGTCGTTTTCAGCCAATTTTCTGGATTTTTGAAAATTTCACTTCTTTGTGAAAATATCCACTAAATGAGGGAAGAATATGTGTGAGGGTACCCCAGGAGAGTTCCAAATGTGTGTGGTTAGAATATATATCCCACGGGGGTAAAATTGAAAAAAGTTGAAAAAAATTTTTTTTTGGACTTAGTCATTTTTCCAGCGTTTATCAGACTTTCAGATAGGGAAAATGTCAGTGAGCGTTCCGATTTCAGTTCCAGAGCGATTCGCCCAATGAGTCCTTGATACTTAGTCGTTTTCAGCAAATTTTCTGGATTTTTGAAAATTTCACTTCTTTGTGAAAATATCCACTAAATGAGGGAATAATATGTGTGAGGGTACCCCAGGAGAGTTCCAAATGTGTGTGGGTAGAATATATATCCCACGGGGGTAAAATTGAAAAAAGTTGAAAAAAATTTTTTTTTGGACTTAGTCATTTTTCTGGTGTTTATCAGACTTTAAGATAGGGGAAATGTCAGTGATCATTCCCATTTCAGTTCCAGAGCGATTCGCCCAATGAGTCCTTGATACTTAGTCGTTTTCAGCCAATTTTCTGGATTTTTGAAAATTTCACTTCTTTGTGAAAATATCCACTAAATGAGGGAATAATATGTGTGAGGGTACCCCAGGAGAGTTCCAAATGTGTGTGGGTAGAATATATATCCCACGGGGGTAAAATTGAAAAAAGTTGAAAAAAATTTTTTTTTGGACTTAGTCATTTCTCTGGTGTTTATCAGACTTTAAGATAGGAGAAATGTCAGTGATCATTCCCATTTCAGTTCCAGAGCGATTCGCCTAATGAGTCTTTGATATTTAGTCGTTTTCAGCCAATTTTCTGGATTTTTGAAAATTTCACTTCTTTGTGAAAATATCCACTAAATGAGGGAAGAATATGTGTGAGGGTACCCCAGGAGAGTTCCAAATGTGTGTGGTTAGAATATATATCCCACGGGGGTAAAATTGAAAAAAGTTGAAAAAAATTTTTTTTTGGACTTAGTCATTTTTCCAGCGTTTATCAGACTTTCAGATAGGGAAAATGTCAGTGAGCGTTCCGATTTCAGTTCCAGAGCGATTCGCCCAATGAGTCCTTGATACTTAGTCGTTTTCAGCAAATTTTCTGGATTTTTGAAAATTTCACTTCTTTGTGAAAATATCCACTAAATGAGGGAATAATATGTGTGAGGGTACCCCAGGAGAGTTCCAAATGTGTGTGGGTAGAATATATATCCCACGAGGGTAAAATTGAAAAAAGTTGAAAAAAATTTTTTTTTGGACTTATTCATTTTTCTGGTGTTTATCAGACTTTAAGATAGGGGAAATGTCAGTGATCATTCCCATTTCAGTTCCAGAGCGATTCGCCCAATGAGTCCTTGATACTTAGTCGTTTTCAGCCAATTTTCTGGATTTTTGAAAATTTCACTTCTTTGTGAAAATATCCACTAAATGAGGGAATAATATGTGTGAGGGTACCCCAGGAGAGTTCCAAATGTGTGTGGGTAGAATATATATCCCACGGGGGTAAAATTGAAAAAAGTTGAAAAAAATTTTTTTTTGGACTTAGTCATTTCTCTGGTGTTTATCAGACTTTAAGATAGGAGAAATGTCAGTGATCATTCCCATTTCAGTTCCAGAGCGATTCGCCTAATGAGTCTTTGATATTTAGTCGTTTTCAGCCAATTTTCTGGATTTTTGAAAATTTCACTTCTTTGTGAAAATATCCACTAAATGAGGGAATAATATGTGTGAGGGTACCCCAGGAGAGTTCCAAATGTGTGTGGGTAGAATATATATCCCACGGGGGTAAAATTGAAAAAAGTTGAAAAAAATTTTTTTTTGGACTTAGTCATTTTTCCGGCGTTTATCAGACTTTCAGATAGGGAAAATGTCAGTGAGCATTCCGATTTCAGTTCCAGAGCGATTCGCCCAATGAGTCCTTGATACTTAGTCGTTTTCAGCCAATTTTCTGGATTTTTGAAAATTTCACTTCTTTGTGAAAATATCCACTAAATGAGGGAAGAATATGTGTGAGGGTACCCCAGGAGAGTTCCAAATGTGTGTGGTTAGAATATATATCCCACGGGGGTAAAATTGAAAAAAGTTGAAAAAATTTTTTTTTTGGACTTAGTTATTTTTCCAGCGTTTATCAGACTTTCAGATAGGGAAAATGTCAGTGAGCGTTCCGATTTCAGTTCCAGAGCGATTCGCCCAATGAGTCCTTGATACTTAGTCGTTTTCAGCAAATTTTCTGGATTTTTGAAAATTTCACTTCTTTGTGAAAATATCCACTAAATGAGGGAATAATATGTGTGAGGGTACCCCAGGAGAGTTCCAAATGTGTGTGGGTAGAATATATATCCCACGGGGGTAAAATTGAAAAAAGTTGAAAAAAATTTTTTTTTGGACTTAGTCATTTCTCTGGTGTTTATCAGACTTTAAGATAGGAGAAATGTCAGTGATCATTCCCATTTCATTTCCAGAGTGATTCGCCTAATGAGTCTTTGATATTTAGTCGTTTTCAGCCAATTTTCTGGATTTTTGAAAATTTCACTTCTTTGTGAAAATATCCACTAAATGAGGGAATAATATGTGCGAGGGTACCCCAGGAGAGTTCCAAATGTGTGTGGGTAGAATATATATCCCACGGGGGTAAAATTGAAAAAAGTTGAAAAAAATTTTTTTTTGGACTTAGTCATTTTTCCGGCGTTTATCAGACTTTCAGATAGGGAAAATGTCAGTGAGCATTCGGATTTCAGTTCCAGAGCGATTCGCCCAATGAGTCCTTGATACTTAGTCGTTTTTGGCCAATTTTCTGGATTTTTGAAAATTTCACTTCTTTGTGAAAATATCCACTAAATGAGGGAAGAATATGTGTGAGGGTACCCCAGGAGAGTTCCAAATGTGTGTGGGTAGAATATATATCCCACGGGGGTAAAATTGAAAAAAGTTGAAAAAAATTTTTTTTTGGACTTAGTCATTTTTCTGGCGTTTATCAGACTTTAAGATAGGGGAAATGTCAGTGAGCATTCCCATTTCAGTTCCAGAGTGATTCGCCCAATGAGTCCTTGATACTTAGTCGTTTTCAGCCAATTTTCTGGATTTTTGAAAATTTCACTTCTTTGTGAAATTATCCACTAAATGAGGGAAGAATATGTGTGAGGGTACCCCAGGAGAGTTCCAAATGTGTGTGGTAGAATATATATCCCACGGGGGGTAAAATTGAAAAAAGTTGAAAAAAATTTTTTTTTGGACTTAGTCATTTTTCCAGCGTTTATCAGACTTTCAGATAGGGAAAATGTCAGTGAGCGTTCCGATTTCAGTTCCAGAGCGATTCGCCCAATGAGTCCTTGATACTTAGTCGTTTTCAGCCAATTTTCTGGATTTTTGAAAATTTCACTTCTTTGTGAAAATATCCACTAAATGAGGGAATAATATGTGTGAGGGTACCCCAGGAGAGTTCCAAATGTGTGTGGGTAGAATATATATCCCACGGGGGTAAAATTGAAAAAAGTTGAAAAAATTTTTTTTTTGGACTTAGTCATTTTTCTGGTGTTTATCAGACTTTAAGATAGGGGAAATGTCAGTGATCATTCCCATTTCAGTTCCAGAGCGATTCGCCCAATGAGTCCTTGATACTTAGTCGTTTTCAGCCAATTTTCTGGATTTTTGAAAATTTCACTCTTTGTGAAAATATCCACTAAATGAGGGAATAATATGTGTGAGGGTACCCCAGGAGAGTTCCAAATGTGTGTGGGTAGAATATATATCCCACGGGGTAAAATTGAAAAAAGTTGAAAAAAATTTTTTTTTGGACTTAGTCATTTCTCTGGTGTTTATCAGACTTTAAGATAGGAGAAATGTCAGTGATCATTCCCATTTCAGTTCCAGAGCGATTCGCCTAATGAGTCTTTGATATTTAGTCGTTTTCAGCCAATTTTCTGGATTTTTGAAAATTTCACTTCTTTGTGAAAATATCCACTAAATGAGGGAATAATATGTGTGAGGGTACCCCAGGAGAGTTCCAAATGTGTGTGGGTAGAATATATATCCCCACGGGGGTAAAATTGAAAAAAGTTGAAAAAAAATTTTTTTTGGACTTAGTCATTTTTCCGGCGTTTATCAGACTTTCAGATAGGGAAAATGTCAGTGAGCATTCCGATTTCAGTTCCAGAGCGATTCGCCCAATGAGTCCTTGATACTTAGTCGTTTTCAGCCAATTTTCTGGATTTTTGAAAATTTCACTTCTTTGTGAAAATATCCACTAAATGAGGGAAGAATATGTGTGAGGGTACCCAGGAGAGTTCCAAATGTGTGTGGTTAGAATATATATCCCACGGGGGTAAAATTGAAAAAAGTTGAAAAAAATTTTTTTTTGGACTTAGTCATTTTCCAGCGTTATCAGACTTTCAGATAGGGAAAATGTCAGTGAGCGTTCCGATTTCAGTTCCAGAGCGATTCGCCCAATGAGTCCTTGATACTTAGTCGTTTTCAGCAAATTTCTGGATTTTTGAAAATTTCACTTCTTTGTGAAAATATCCACTAAATGAGGGAATAATATGTGTGAGGGTACCCCAGGAGAGTTCCAAATGTGTGTGGGTAGAATATATATCCCCACGGGGGTAAAATTGAAAAAAGTTGAAAAAAAATTTTTTTTTGGACTTAGTCATTTTTCTGGTGTTTATCAGACTTTAAGATAGGGGAAATGTCAGTGATCATTCCCATTTCAGTTCAGAGCGATTCGCCCAATGAGTCCTTGATACTTAGTCGTTTCAGCCAATTTTCTGGATTTTTGAAAATTTCACTTCTTTGTGAAAATATCCACTAAATGAGGGAATAATATGTGTGAGGGTACCCCAGGAGAGTTCCAAATGTGTGTGGGTAGAATATATATCCCACGGGGGTAAAATTGAAAAAAGTTGAAAAAAAATTTTTTTTTGGACTTAGTCATTTCTCTGGTGTTTATCAGACTTTAAGATAGGAGAAATGTCAGTGATCATTCCCATTTCAGTTCCAGAGCGATTCGCCTAATGAGTCTTTGATATTTAGTCGTTTTCAGCCAATTTTTCTGGATTTTTGAAAATTTCACTTCTTTGTGAAAATATCCACTAAATGAGGGAATAATATGTGTGAGGGTACCCCAGGGAGTTCCAAATGTGTGTGGGTAGAATATATATCCCACGGGGGTAAAATTGAAAAAAGTTGAAAAAAATTTTTTTTTGGACTTAGTCATTTTTCCCGCGTTTATCAGACTTTCAGATAGGGAAAATGTCAGTGAGCATTCCGATTTCAGTTCCAGAGCGATTCGCCCAATGAGTCCTTGATACTTAGTCGTTTTCAGCCAATTTTCTGATTTTGAAAATTTCACTTCTTTGTGAAAATATCCACTAAATGAGGGAAGAATATTGTGAGGGTACCCCAGGAGAGTTCCAAATGTGTGTGGTTAGAATATATATCCCACGGGGGTAAAATTGAAAAAAGTTGAAAAAATTTTTTTTTTGGACTTAGTCATTTTTCCAGCGTTTATCAGACTTTCAGATAGGGAAAATGTCAGTGAGCATTCCGATTTCAGTTCCCAGAGCGATTCGCCCAATGAGTCCTTGATACTTAGTCGTTTTCAGCCAATTTTCTGGATTTTTGAAAATTTCACTTCTTTGTGAAAATATCCACTAAATGAGGGAAGTATATGTGTGAGGGTACCCCAGGAGAGTTCCAAATGTGTTTGGTTAGAATATATATCCCACGGGGTAAAATTGAAAAAAGTTGAAAAAAATTTTTTTTTGGACTTAGTCATTTTCCAGCGTTTATCAGACTTTCAGATAGGGAAAATGTCAGTGAGCGTTCCGATTTCAGTTCCAGAGCGATTCGCCCAATGAGTCCTTGATACTTAGTCGTTTTCAGCAAATTTTCTGGATTTTTGAAAATTTCACTTCTTTGTGAAAATATCCACTAAATGAGGGGAATAATATGTGTGAGGGTACCCCAGGAGAGTTCCAAATGTGTGTGGGTAGAATATATATCCCACGAGGGTAAAATTGAAAAAAGTTGAAAAAATTTTTTTTTGGACTTATTCATTTTTCTGGTGTTTATCAGACTTAAGATAGGAAATGTCAGTGATCATTCCCATTTCAGTTCCAGAGCGATTCGCCCAATGAGTCCTTGATACTTTAGTCGTTTTCAGCCAATTTTCTGGATTTTTGAAAATTTCACTTCTTTGTGAAAATATCCACTAAATGAGGGAATAATATGTGTGAGGGTACCCCAGGAGAGTTCCAAATGTGTGTGGGTAGAATATATATCCCACGGGGGTAAAATGAAAAAAGTTGAAAAAAATTTTTTTTGGACCTTAGTCATTTCTCTGGTGTTTATCAGACTTTAAGATAGGAGAAATGTCAGTGATCATTCCCATTTCAGTTCCAGAGCGATTCGCCTAATGAGTCTTGATATTTAGTCGTTTTCCAGCCAATTTTCTGGATTTTTGAAAATTTCACTTCTTTGTGAAAATATCCACTAAATGAGGGAATAATATGTGTGAGGGTACCCCAGGAGAGTTCCAAATGTGTGTGGGTAGAATATATATCCCACGGGGGTAAAATTGAAAAAGTTGAAAAAAATTTTTTTTTGGACTTAGTCATTTTTCCGGCGTTTATCAGACTTTCAGATAGGGAAAATGTCAGTGAGCATTCCGATTTCAGTTCCAGAGCGATTCGCCCAATGAGTCCTTGATACTTAGTCGTTTTCAGCCAATTTTCTGGATTTTTGAAAATTTCACTTCTTTGTGAAAATATCCACTAATGAGGGAATAATATGTGTGAGGGTACCCCAGGAGAGTTCCAAATGTGTGTGGTTAGAATATATATCCCACGGGGGTAAAATTGAAAAAAGTTGAAAAAAATTTTTTTTTTGGACTTAGTCATTTTTCCAGCTGTTTATCAGACTTTCAGATAGGGAAAATGTCAGTGAGCGTTCCGATTTCAGTTCCAGAGCGATTCGCCCAATGAGTCCTTGATTACTTATTCATTTTCAGCAAATTTTCTGGATTTTTGAAAATTTCACTTCTTTGTTGAAAATATCCACTAAATGAGGGAATAATATGTGTGAGGTACCCCAGGAGAGTTCCAAATGTGGTGGGGTAGAATATATATCCCACGGGGGTAAAATTGAAAAAAGTTGAAAAAAATTTTTTTTTGGACTTAGTCATTTTTCTGGTGTTTATCAGACTTTA